>NW_028255235.1:0-185727 GCF_964263255.1 Lissotriton vulgaris
AGTACACATTAGTCTGCGTTTTAGATGCATGATTAGATACTTGATTTTACATGTAGCCTGCAGATTGGAATGTAGATATCCTGATTTTATGTTAAACTAGCTTACCTGTCGCGCGTTGCTGCGATCTCAGAAGAAAGGAAATTTAAGGAAACTTGTTATGATAATATTCAATTTAGATTGTGACCTTTTTATTGAAACTTATTCATTTTAATATGGAAAACATTTTAAAGTTTTGTTTTAATTCTGTTTATTTATTCGAGTGCTTGTGGATGCATCGTATTTTTTGTTTTTCCGTCTGGTGCGTACACGAATAAATCGGAAGGTTTTCCGACGCGTGAGCTGGCCACATACAGTTGTCCATGTGAGAAGCACGGATTCTCCAAATCTAGTCCACACACTTGCAGCGATTGTCCTTGTGCTTTGTTGATGGTCATTGCAAAAGCGAGTCGCACCGGAAACTGTAAACGTTCAGTATTGGAAAGATTATGAGGGCCCTGGGGGCCGATATTTAACACATTTTTTTTTGTCAGAAACCTTCGCAGGAGTGTACTCAACAACTTTTAACACATTTTTTATTTAGATTTTTTGTAATGTTTTTTTTTTTTTACAGAAACCTTCGCGCGAGTGTATTCAACAACTTCCCAAAGTTTCATGCTGATCGGATGAATGGTGTAGTAATGCATAAAGGACAAACAGACAGACATACATTCGTTTTTATATATATAGATAGAAGATAAGTATCAGTTATACATTCCGGAAGTTTATAGTTCTTCAGCATAGATAGCTTATTAATACCATTGTCGAACTTCGAAGTTTTTGTTATGACCTCCTTCCACTCCATGCAGATCACATTCATCAGCAAAGCTAGCAAAGGTAATTTGTTTTCATTAATAACTTTTTCAGTACTTGCTGATTTCAGATCCTTGGTTGTTCTAACATTCGCTCTTAGTTCTTCGATAAATAATCTTTTAAAGAAATTTCCATTGGCTCTGCCACAATCACATAAAAAGTTTGGCATTACAGTTTTTTTTTCAAGTTATCAATGTTCTAGGCGTAGTATGCAAATTGGAGTGACGGAATGTAAATTTAGTTAGGATCTTATTTCTCTCATGTAGCTCTTATCCAGCTCATTGACATGCACAAAAAAGCCACATCTTTAAGATATCGGAAATTCAATAACAATCACCCGACCCCACACAATCACTCCGGGAGAAATGGCAGACAGAGGTGGGGGAACTGGACGAGACGGGTTGGCAAGAGGCGTTAGCATCCCTGAGGGAGGTGGCAATCTCTTCAAAACTACGCCTAATCCAACTTAAAGTGCTACATCGGATTTACGACACTAGAGTTATGCTATATGAAATGGAAAGGTCAGATAGTCAGCTCTGCCTACGACAGTGTGGGGCAACAGGCACATTTTACCACACGTTGAGGGAATGACCTTAAGTAGTGGTATATTGGGAGGCAGTAATGGCCACAATAACAACAGTAAGCGTGTCCCCGGTGCCACCAGAGCCTAGGAGATATCTATTAAATATATTGGAGGCCACAGATCTTAACAGTGCAGCGCAAACCTGGGCGACACTAGGTATGACAATAGCTAAGAGGAACGTCGCAAAACAATAGGGGGCACGGGGAGTACTCACATGGTAAGGGACTGGAGTAATAATAACAATATGGCGATGGTGACCGAAAGAGCGGTGTACATCATACATAGAGGTTGCCCCAAAAAATGGGTACGGGTATGGGGAAAATGGAAAGCCTATCGAAGAAACATATGTACAATGCCGACTGATGATTCATCAATGGAGAGCAGTGACTGAAACGTACACTATAGACTGACCCTAAATGTAAAGAGTTTTATATTATACTGTATAAACTATTATGTAACAAAGGAAGGAACTACACCAATTGATTGTAAATGGTCTCAAGGCTTGCTAAAAACAATAATGTACTGTACCAAACAAACTAGAAAAAACAGAGTTTTAAAAAAGAAAAAAAAGAGGCATATAGGTGGGATGGAATGAGCTTCTAATTTATTAGGATAATTGATTTTCTAATAACGCGACCTCTATAAATATTTGAGAATATCTTTATAAATTTTGTGATAATACATAATTTCGATTTCTTAGCTGAAGTATGGTCATCCATGATATATTTATGTTGCTGGTTAATCCCAAGTGATATCATTTATTTACTTGATCTATTTCTTTTCCGTCTATTGCCCAAGCCGCCTTTTTGAAAAGTTTACCACAGGACATCACTTTTGTTTTACCTAGATTAACCATTAGACTATTTACAATCCTGTAACATGTCCTAGATTGGCTATGCTCCTTTCTGTCCGATAGGACTCCGCAGGTTTGGATGCCTCCTCACGCCTCTGAACCTAAACCACTGCTTACAGGGGTACCGCAGGGGTCTACTCTTAGCCCCCTGCTGTTTAATGTCTATATAACCCCCCTGGTTTTTCTGGCTGAACAGTGTGGGGCTAAAATAATAGGGTATGCAGATGATACCCAACTGTTGTTTACCTGGCCGGATGATAATCTGGACACAGCGGTTGTTCATCTGTGCTTGTCCGCTGTATTTCGTTGGTTAACACAGGCCCAGCTGAAATGCAACGAGGAAAAATCTGAAGTACTTTTCTATGGTTCCTTCCCCACCTCGTTTAAGAACTCGCTGTGGCCACCAAACATTCCTTGCCCAAAAGAGATGGGGAGACCAGCAAAAAACCTCGGCATCTGGTTCACAGAGGATCTCAAATTTGAGGCCCACATTAATAAACTTACAGGCACCTGTTTCGCTACCCTTAAAATGCTCCGCAAATTCTTTCCTCTGCTCCCTAGGGATGCTAAGGAGACGGTTGCCAGAGCACTTATACTGGCTAGGCTGGATTATGCAAATGCATTGTTTAGTGGCATCCCGGCCTATTTGGTAAAACGCCTCCAAATCATCCAGAATGCGGCAGTCCGACTCTTGTTTAACATCCCGAGATGGAAGAGCGTTCGTTCTGAGATGCGCACGCTCCACTGGCTTCCGGTTGCCCAACGCATTCTATTTAAATCACTGGTGTTTGCGTTTCGTGCTTCTCATGATCAAGGCCCCCTGTATCTGAGGAAGAGATTTACCAGCTATGTTCCTGCACGCCCCCTCAGATCCTCTACCTTGCACAAACTGTATCTTCCCCGTTTCAAACGAGCAAGGCTTGGTGGCCAATCGATCTCAGTGATCGGGGCCCGGGCCTGGAATGCTCTCCCTCTCCAGCTACGATCTATGTCCTCAGTGGCTGTTTTTAAAAAGCATTTGAAAACTCATCTGTTCAAGAGTGTAAGCTAAGTTTTTCTTGTATGTCTGATTGTCTACCTCTCCTCTACCCGCGCCAGGATACTCTCCAGTAACGGAGCGCGCTATAAAATAATTTATACATACATACATACATACATACAATATTATATTCATATAATATGAAAAGTTGGGTTTGCAGGTCAGTTGGAGTTAATGAAAAGATGACTAAATCATCCATGTACACTAGATGAGTATTGCTTTGCGTGCTTAATTTTGGTAGTAGGTCTGCTACATAATCAAAACAAAATAGTGGAACTGAAATATGAAGGGAAAAAAGAAAGGGCACCAAAGAGCAACCTTGCTTTAAGCCATTTAATGTAGACATCGTTTGAGAGACAGACTTGTTGTTAGTCCATTTTTATTTTCAGCTTATTTTGTTATGCAGGGTGATTAGAAAATGTAATAACATACTGTTGGTTTCCTATTTTAGTTATTTGTCCCACAGACTGCCTTGATTGACTTTATCAAACTGTACTGTAGTCGATGGAACAGAAATGCAGTGTAAACCTTTCCTTTGTTACTTTGATAACTAACAATTTGAGGGTAATGCTATTGTTGTTAGTTGAAGAACCTATTGAATTGACTGAACTGGAGTAAGTTGCATTAGATGGGCCATGACTATAATTAGTAGAGTAAAAAATTCCCAAATATCCTGCCATTGCAGTCAAGATTGGTTTGGATGGATTATTGCACCTTTCCATGAAGATAAGATGTCCACTTGTGTAAATAGTTGACATAGACATAGTAATAGTCTCCAAAAGGTGAGATCAGATTTTACTACATCAAAGGGTATAACATTTAGACTTGCTACATGTGAAGATCTACCATTTTTGACCAGTCATTATTTTTTTTAATGATATATCTAATGAAGTATTAGAATAGTCCGAAGATCATCAATATGCACATTCAAAATCAAATCAAATAATATTTTTTTGTTCTATGTACCTGAGTTCCCTGACCAGTCAGAGCCCAACATGATTTCACATTGATTTCACATTATTTGATTTAATGTCCCCAATTAGTTGACCCCAAGCTGCTTCCTGATGTCTCATGTGTTTTGTTTGTTGATCACCTATAGTTGTCTTGTTTGACAAGAAGGTTTTGTTTTTATGAGTGCGGATTCTTCTGTGTGGTATTTTTAATGAAATGACTGAATGACTAGTATGATTGCGGTGAGAAGTAAGTCTATTGAATTTAGTGGAAAATAATTTACAATCTAGGATAGCAGAATATCACAATCATTGTTGATCACCTATAGTTGTCGTGTTTGACAAGAAAGTTGTGTTTTTATGAGTGCGGATTCTTCTGTGTGGTATTTTTAATGAAATGACTGAATGACTAGTATGATTGCGGTGAGAAGTAAGTCTATTGAATTTAGTGGAAAATAATATACAATCTAGGATAGCAGAATATCACAATCATAGAACCAATCAGAAAACTGATTTGTTTAAGTGATATTAATCATGATTAAAATATAATGTTATTTGGTGAGGATTATAATGTCTAACCTTGCTGAAAATTATCTCAAATTCCTTACAGTGATGAAATTTGAACAATCACATCTCTTGAACATTGGTTGACTGGGTAACTATACCCTGGATATTGGGTGGGGATTTACATAGTGTATTAGATACATACCTTGATCACTCCCATTCACCATTACCCTCCTCGCACGCGATATGTGATGGGGCATGGTGCCTAATCCCCTCCCTACCTGGAAACTTCAGCCATCATGGTTGGAAGATCCAGCTTTTAAGGAAGAAATAGGGGAGAATATCATCCACTACTTTCAAGATCATGATAATATTGCCTCATCCCCATTAATACAATGGGAGACCTCTGAGGTAGAATATTGAATTGGTGGGAAGCTCGCTTTTGGCACTGGAGCACACAGCAATGTAGACCCTGAAGCAAACCGACACTCTCAATGAGGTCGGACAAACATTCAGCAAACTGCTTGAGCATCTACACTGTTTGGACCATGCAACCAACAGAGACAAATCCCACATAGAGGGTGAAAGGCTGGTTGACTCCTGACATGGATACTAAAACCAACCCAACCCGCAAACGCCCATCTCAGCTATCATGATCAAAGACGGGAGACGAGTGGGAACACAAAATGAGAATAACCAAGTCTGCTCCATGTTATACTCAGCATCACAGTGCCTTAATAATGCCTCAGTTGAGGCATTTTTACAAGATGTGGCTTTCCTACAGGCATCACTAGCACCGGCCACAACATTGGCCACCCCAGTCACAGAACAGGAGATAAAAAGAACAATCCGAGCACTAGTACAAGGCAAATGCCCAGCATGGAGGTCCTCCCCAATGAACTCTATGACACGTTTATGACCCTATTGGTCCCATGGCTACTAAAGTTATATTGCAATGTGGCAGAGAAGGGTGAATTACCAACATCTCTGAATGTGGCTGTAGTTAACTGTTCACTTAAGCCTGGCTGGAATGCGCAATCATTGCCCTCTTACAGACCAATTTTTATACTAAACTCAGAATACAAAATTCATAGTAAACTGCTGGCAGATAGACTTTTGCCCTTCCTAACGGGCCTGATACACAAAGATCAGAACGGCTTAATCTCTTGCAATAGCATCTCGTTCTATATGCTATAGTTCTATCAGATATTTAAAGCTACGCATATGATGTTGCCGCAAGCAGCGTGTCTATCCCTGGATTTTGAAAAGGCTTTTGATACCCTTGACTGAACATACTTCATGGAGGTTCTAAAGCGGTACAGTATGCTATTATGACCCATTACATTTGACTCCTCTGTTCAGCACCTCCTAAAACGGGCGGCTATATTTCAGAACGGCACGCAGTAAAGTGGGGTTACAAGACAGGGACGCCCGCAGTTCCCATTGCTGTTTCCAATGGCCATTGAACCTTTGCCCATTAAGTTATGAGAACAGCGCTGTGCCTGGGCAATACCGCTGGGACAAACAATACAAATAATCTCACTCTACCCAGACAATGTAATGCTTAATGTCCATAATCTTACGCTTGACCTGCCCCAGTCCAAAAAATCCTACAATTCTTCGTGGTGACCGTTGGGCTATGACAAAACAATGCCAAATTGTACTTATTTCCCTTAGGACACACCTCACCTACTACATTGGCAGTCCTTGGGAACAGGGAAATCCAGTGGGCTACACACACGTTTCGATACCGTAGCTTTAATATGTATCATATTCTCTACGACTTGCTATAGGGTATCTTGGGCCGGGTGGTGCCCACTCTACCTCAGGTCGCATAGCAGTGGCAAAAATGGCAATGCTTTCGAGACTCTTATATTACTTAGTCATCTTACCAGTGCCCATACCTACATCCTACTTTAAGTGATTCAATGCCTTACTTGTCGAACTGATTTGGGTCCAGGGGAGATGTAGAGTTAGCTTTGCTAAACAGAGACATACAACAGATCGAGGTTGTATGTGAGCTCCAGATTCTAAGAGCTAATACTATGCAGCGCAACTCCAATGGGTGGCTCACTGGCTGGCAGGACACATCCAGAGAGAGACCCAACTAATGCTGCCCAACTTACAAGGGGTTGATCTGAATAGATTTCTATTCCTGTCCGCTAAACTCCCATGACCTCCACCTACTACTGAAGACAGCAATTACAATACTAAAACATAGCACCCGATATACTAATACAGCAGTGTGGTATGCCCCCTCTGTCCCATTATTGGAATTTCCCACAGCTGGCAGGTCGCTCACAGATAAGAAATTGGGACAGTGGATCGAGGTAGGGGTAACTACTCAGGGAGACCTATATGATGGCGAAACTGTCCCAACTTTCCAAATATTAGTCAACACTAAGGGACTACGGGGGGGGGGAGATTTGGTATTATATGGCAGATTGACACACATGCTTCACCAATGGTGGCAAGGTGAACAGGGGAAGTCCGTTACTCATGCACTGACTCAGGTCTTTTAAACAGTGGGGCAAGAATGCAGTTTATTACGTTGTATGTTGTAATTAGGTTTAATTACAATTGGTACTGACAGCCTAGGTGTAAGTCTCTAGTACATAATGGGGCAGGTAGGTTTAGTGGCCCAGTAGAATTAATGCATTTAAGTTTTCAATACTGTGCTGCCTGCTGTCATTTTAAAGGCAGCCTTAATTTCCAGGCTGCCTTTACATTAAAATTATATGCACATTCTACTTTGGAATAAAGGTACTTCCAAAGTCCCAAACTACCTTCTTACATATAGGTCACCCCTAGGGTCTCCCCTAGGTGCCCCAGGGGTACAGTGCCTTGTAACTATAAGCAGGGATATTATAAAATATGTTTTATATGCCCTGGTGAGGAAAAGACTGCCTATTTCGTTTTCCCCATTGTAGCACCAGCTCCATAGGCTAACATGGGAATACTTTATTAAAGTGTAACTGCTGAAAGAAGGGAGCTAAAAATATACTTCAATGTATCAAAATGATAGTTAGTATTTATTATAACCATCATAGAAAAGAAGTTATAGAACTTTCTTTTCTGTAAGCCAAAATCCAGCCTTCTCGCAACCCTGCTCTGATTGGTCAGCATTTGCGAGGCTGAGGCAAGCTGTCTTAATAAGGAGGTGTGAAGTGGCCTGACAAGAGACAGAGGATTTCCTGTGGGAGGAGAACCTGCATGCTGCAGAGCAAAAGGCAGGATCTGGGTGGAGTAGCCAAACTGTTCTTCAAAGAGGGTATGGCAGTGTAGGACAGCACAGGCTCGCCCCAACATCCTGCACCCCCAGCCAGACAGGAACTCATGTAATTAGATTAGTAGAGGAGTTGGAAGGAGAGTGTTAGAGAAAGGTAGCCACACCATTGGATGGCTTAGCCAGATCTAAACTTCCAAGAAAAAGTTTCTCCATTTGGACTTTGGAAGAATGGTGCTTTCTGTGTCATACTTTGGAGGAAATGGTCATGCCTGATGGTGGCACTCTGCATCTCATTGATCAGGGGTGCTCCCCTGCTTGTCGCCCAGGAACACTGGTTGAAAATGAAAAAGCTGCCTAGCAACTCAGATCCCTGCCGGAAACAACAAGGAAAAGAAGGACCTCTCTTTTGGAACCCTAATTTGCACGCAAAGGCTTGCACTCTGAAAGACTACACCTGCTGTACAATCTGGAACTACAGCCTTAAGGACTTTGCCTGGCTGACACCGGATTAAGGAGTGGACTCCCTGAAAGCAACAGGTTAACAGAGCTCCACCTGCACCATCTCCACCAAGAAGGATCCTTCTGGAATGCGGATTGGACTTTTAAGGAGCTGGCCAGTTACATTCTGGGAAACCTAGTCCCAACATCCCAAGGACCATCTCAGAGCTTGTAGACCCTTGAATTTGTGTTGTGGATACTTTGGAATCCCAAAAGGACCTTCTAGAGGAAGATCCGTAAGTTTGGTAAAAATATTTGGTAAAAAGCTCCATAAGATGACCGATCCATCGACAAGAGTCAAGCCGCCGACGTCAACCCGTGACACGGTCTGAATTTCAGGTTCATCACGCAGAAAGCTCCGGAGCTCAAGACTTCCAGGATTTCACTGAGGCCTCACGTTGAACCAACCAGCAGTTGTGAACTCAAACCCAGGCCTAACTAGGAGCTCCAGAAAAGTTTCTAAGTGCAAAGGTAACATTTTGACCGAGGACCCCTGCTTAGTGTATCCGACCAAGGCTCCATTGCGGTCGACCTCAAACTTTGACTTTTTCCCGGACAAGCGCGACCAGATGTCCCAAAGTAGTGCTTTAACTTTTTAGGCACTAGAAAGTGTTTATTCTTTAAAAATTTATATTTTGAGTTCCCTACATTCGATTCTGTCATTTTTGTGTCTATTAATTCATAAAAATATGACCTATTTTGGACAAATTTTTGTTGGATTTTTATTGTGTATTGTGTCTTACTTATTTAATGTATTGGTGTTTGTAAATGCTTTACACACCTGTCTCCTAAGTAAAGCCTGCCTGCTCATTGACAGTTACCTAGGGTTAGGCAAAGGAATAATGTTTTGAGACAGTTGTTGTATTTTGTGCCCGTGTTGCTTGTTGTGCGCCACTGTTGCTCAGCTCGCTCCTCAGAACTCCATGCCTACTTGTTTCATTTTAATTCTTGCTTTTGTGCCCGTGCATGCTTGTAGCCCGTTATTGCCTGTTGTGCCCCTATGTTGCTGTATTGTTATATTTGTCCACACTACTGCTCTATTCTTTTAATTGACCCCACTGTCCTGTGCTGTGCCCGTTCCCGCACCACTGCTGCCCCCTGGATCCCTCCCCCTTGACTGCCCCCGCTCTGGGCTCCCAGCTGCTCGTCCCTCCCCCCGCCCAAACTTAATAGCAGCCGCTGCGAGGGAGCGCGATCAAGTCCTCTGATCCTTGGTCTGGAACCGCTTACTCCCCCGCAGCTCCGCTCTGGTGTGCTCTCCCGCTGATCAACTCTACCCCTCCCTGGCAGGGTTCCAGACTGCCCTGACTGCCCTGTCCCCACTGTGGGTATTCCTCATTAGCCACAGCTCGATCCTCAGAACTCCATGCCCACTTGTTTAATTTCAATTGTTGTATTTTGTGCCCGTGTTGCCTGTTTTGCACCACTGTTGCTCAGCTCGCTCCTCAGAACTCCGTTCCTGCTTGTTTCATTTTAATTCTTGCTTTTGTGCCTGTACCCGCTTGTTGCCCGTTATTGCCTGTTGTGCCCCACTGTTGCTGTATTGTTTTATTTGTCCACACTGCTGCTCTATTCTTTTCATTGACCCCACTGTTCTGTGCTGTGCCCGTTCCAGCTCCACCGCTGCCCCCTGGACCCCTCCCCCTTGACCGCCCCTGCTCTCGCCTCCCAGCTGCTCGTCCCTCTCTACTTAATGGTGGTGGCGGCGTGGTCGCGCCGCTGGTGAACCAAAGGCGTACCTAAGGCAAGCCCTTCTGTGCCCATCCGCGACCCAACTGAGAAATGCGCTAGGAACACTGGATTCATGACCTTCCACCGATATGACTCCGCCACCCTTCACGCACTCAATCCCAGAAGACTCAGAGACTGCCAACAGGCCTCGCCGAACACGACCCACGGCCAGTTCATCTGGATCCACTGCCGTCAGACCTACACCACCACCCCGTCCTCCGGCACCGCTGACACCTGCACCACGCAACAGCCTAATGTGCATCCTCCTCAACGTGCGCTCCGTACACAAACAAGCAATGGAGATCTGGAACCTCCTGGACTCTCTCTCGTCCGACATTGCCTTTTTCACGAAGACCTGGATCAACGCATATTCCGCCCCCGACATCAACACCGCCATCCCATGTCAGTATGGATGGAGAATATGGACTGGTGTATGTTTAGAGAGAAGACAGTGTATGTGGCTAGGGGCAAGCCTCGGGCGTGGAATAAAGTCTGGGGCCAATGGAATGCCTATCGTGAAAACATTTGTGCGCCCCTGTTTGAGGAGAACCCGGACATTTCCCTATCCCCCTGATCCGACATTCCCTGTATAGTCTACTCTCTTTCCTGACTTTGACTTCCCCACCGACCCCCCCCCCCGACCATCTCTACTGCTCATCTAGTTGTTCATTTTGTAGTGAGGGTCCCCCCATTGGAGCACAACGTCGTTTATGTTTTCCGCCTTGAGACTTGTTTTTGTTTTTCTCTATGTTCTTTTATAAAAAATAAAATAACTTTCTCCTGACTCCATCCTGTGTTGCTGAATATAGTATCCTGTGTTATTGCCGGACCTCTAGGGGATCGACCGCAGCTTTGTGATATTCAATGATTGCTTTTCTGTGCTCTAGCGGCCGGCCTCTGTGCTTGTAGGCCCATACTTGTAAATATACTTGAATTGCACAATAAAGTAAAAAAAAAAAATAAATAAACACCGCCATCCCAGACGGATACAAGATCCAGAGGAATGACCGCCCCAACCACCCAGGAGGGGGCCTCGCCATCTCCCGCAAGAGCACCCTTCGCCTTACCACCTCCGGCGACACTTTCCCCTCCGCCAACTACCTGCCCTCCCAGTTCCAGATCAGTCCCAAAGCCACACTCCGAGGAACCCTCGTCTACAGACCCCCCGGTCCTTAGACACCCTTCGCCACCACCATCACCGACTTCATCGCACCCCACGCCATCGCCTCAATGAACTACATACTGATTGGAGACCTGAACTTCCACCTAGACAACCCCAGCTACCCCAACTCCACCATCCTTCGCTACAACCTCGCCAACATCGGAGTCGAACAATTCGTCACCACACCGACACACAGACCAGGACACACCCTCGACCCGATTTTTGCAGCAAGAAACAGCATGCACTTCAGCCGCACTACACAACCACCATGGACCAACCACCACTGCGTACACTTCACCGTAGACAAACCCAAGACACCCAAGCCAGCCCCACGCCTACCACAAAGGAACTAGAGCAAGGTCACTGATGAGCAACTTAACTCCACCCTCATCTGAGCCAACCTCACCTGGTCAACAGACGCAAACATCGCCGCCAGAGGACTCCACACTTGGATCTCCAAACGTGTAGACAAGCTCGCCCTGCTACGCAACCCCAACAAACAACACTCCAGCGAAGCCGCCTGGTACACCACTGATCTCCAAGAAGCCAGGCGCACCTGCAGATGCCTAGAGAAGAACTAGAGAAACACCAAAACTACCGAAAACTACTCCACCTACAGGGACGCCGTGACGAACTACACAACCAAATCAGAACCACCAAGAGAAATTTCATCCACAACAAAATCCTCGCCAACTCCACCAACTCCAAGGAACTCTTCAGTGTCATTCAGGAATTGCCCAATCCACGCAGCGAAGCCACAGTTATCGCCTCGTCCCAAGACCTCTGTGACAAGCTCGGAACCTACTTCCCCACAAGGTCCAAAACCTCTACGACAACTTCATCGACCATCCACCAGACGCCACAGCCGGCCCCCGCCCTCCAAAGACACCAACCAGCCAACCATCGCCAACTGGACACCGATCATAACTGAAGACACCGCCTCAGTCATGAAAAGTATCCACTCTGGGGCCCCCACCGACCCCTGCCCTCCTCACATCAACTACAGAGCAGCGGCCGCCATTGCACCCGAATTACAATGCACCATCAACACCACCTTCACAACAGGCACCATCCCGGACGACTGGAAACGCGCAGAAGTCAGGCCCCTGTTTAAGAAGCCTACAGCTGACCCACGGACCTCAAGAACTACCGGCCCATCTCGCTCCTCCCCTTCGCATCCAAAGTTGCAGAGAAAACAGTCAACAGGGAACTGAAATGATTCATCGAATAGAACGCCATCCTCGACCCATCCTAATCCGGATTCAGAAGCAACCACAGCACAGAGACCACCCTACTCGCTGCCACAGACGACATCCGCACCCTCCTGGACAAAGGCCACTTCGCACCCCTCATTCTACTTGACCTCTCAGCAGCCTTCGACACTGCCCCCCACCGCACACTAGTCACCAGACTACACGAAGAGCAGCCCTGGACTGGATCCGATCATTCCTCACCGGAGAAGCCAAAGGATCAGAATACCTCCCTTCCTCTGCGATCCTGTGAAAATCACCTGCGTAGTACCACAGGGGTCCCCATTGAGCCCGACCCTCTTCAGCATTTACATGGCCCCCCTTTCAGCTGCCGTCCGACAATATGGCCTCAACATCGTATCCTATGCGGACGACACCGAGCTCATCCTCTCCCTCACCAATGACCCCACCACTGCCAATCTCAACTTCCAGAAAGGAATGCAAGACGTTGCAGCCTGGATGACCAACAGCTGCCTGAAGCTCAACGCCGAGAAGACAAAAGTACTCATCCTGGGAACAACCCCTTCAGCATGGGATAACACCTGGTGGCCGACCGCCCTCTGAAACCCACCCAGCCCCACAGATCACGCCAAAAACCTCAGCCTCGTAATCGACTCATCACTCACTATGAAAAGACAGGTCAACTCAGTCACCTCCATCTGCTTCAACACCCTCCGCATCCTCCGCAAGACCTTCAAACGGATCCCCCCTGAGTCAAGGAAGACAGTCACCCATGCCCTCATCACCAGCATAATAGACTATGGAAAACACTCTACGACGGCATAAACAAGTCCCACCTTCACGACTACAGACAATATAGAACGCAGCCGCCAGATTCGTCCTCGGCATTCCCCTGCACGCACATGTCAGCCAACACCTACGAAGACTCCACTGGCTCCCTGTAGAGAAAAGAGTCACCTTCAAAATCCTCAGCCACGCCTAGAAATGCCTACACAACAACAGACCCAAACACTTCAACGAAAGAATCAACTTCTACGTACCCAAAAGAATCCTCCAACCTCGCACTGGCCGAAACCCCACGCATTCACAGAGCAAGAGCAGGCGGAAGATCCTTCTCTCACATCACAGCTAAGACCTGGAACGAGCTACCAGTACACATCAGACGCGCCCCTTCCCTGAACATCTTCAAGAAGACCCTCAAGACCTGGCTCTTCCGGTTAACAGACCTGCGGACATACCCCCTCCCCACCCCCACCCCCACCCCCTCTCAGCGCCTTGAGACCCGCTGTAAAAGCAACCCAGCCATGAATGTAATGCCTTATATACATCTTATGTAGCAAGAGACCGACACTCTGTGGGGCGTGAGCGACTAGAGAGGGAAGGGGGAAGGGGATGGGTCCTTTTTGGTTCATATTAAAGATAATGATGTTTAATCCTTGTGAAGTTTTGTTTCCTAGCAATATGTGGAAGGCAAGCATCTACTGTGTAAAGCACAACCCGAAATGTAAAACCCAATAAAATGGTTTGGAAAAAACGTGTGAAATAATTAATCGGGGTATGATTGAATATACTTTTAAATTTTGGTGTAGCAAGCATTGTTTTTGTAGTTGGTTGTTCTGTAACCTTCAGTTCGTTGGGCAGTAACCCAATAAAAAAAATAGATTGAACTGATGATTGCTGATGGTAGCCTTCTTATTCGATGTGCATGACATATGAGGAGAAACGATTTTACAGACCATATCTGGTGAATCCTCAGGTAACAAATCCTTTAAATATGGGAGCTAGAAATGTTCGGTAAAGTCACCCATAATGATCGTCGGACACTTAACATATTGTTCCAAGACGTTCTCTAGCTCATCAAAGAATAGGGCAATGTTTAGACTTGTGTTCAATTAACATTGGCGGAAAGTTAATGTTCACTAACAAAAGATGATTTTGATTCTTAGTGCCAAGAACGATTATCTGCATATAATTTGATACAATTTGATTTTGAGTAGATAGATATTAGTACTTTTAATCATAGGTTATTGTGTATTGAAGTTGGTAATCTGCCACTTGGATGGCTCATAGAACTTTTGGTAGCCAGGATTTAATGTGAAAGCAAATTTTAGAGATTGAATAGTCCAACTATCCAATTTTATTGGAGGAAGAGCACATGGTGGTTATTTAAGAAGGTAACTACATTTTCACTGCTTGAGTTGATGTATCATTCAATGGCAGTGATATTCTGTGAATAAATCAAGAGTTCATTCTGTTGTGAAGTATTTTTCTTTAGCCTGCTGTTAGGAATTAAGTGGCGCAGTCCATTTCTACTGATGGTACAGATCTAAGATAGATATTATAATGGTGGGATGCTCAGCAGGCATGTTTTTAATGACATTAAGGTGAAGATTTCCATAATTATTCGTAGGGTCCTTGAAATTGTTTTGTTCAGTGGTTGAAAAGGTGAACATTGATAATGCTGTTGTTCCAAATAGGCCCCAATTTGCCAGATTGGTTCATCTGACCCAGATTTTAAGTGGAATAATATCCATCAATAGTAGCTTGTGTTGTCTCTCTGTTGGGACTTGTATCTTGAATGAATCTAGCACTTGTTAGATTACTAGAATGTATGTCTTTCATTTCAGTAAAATGGTTTAATGACTTCAAATTACTATGGCGATTTGAAATGTCACAACTTCCCTTCGATTTGTACTGTGAATTTAAATCTAAAGAGGCATTTTCTAAGTTGATGCTATTCTATAGTGATTATTCCTCCATATTATGCTGTAATCTAAGAATGGACATGTTTGCATTATCACACATAATGCCATATGGAATATTGGTTGCCTTAAGTTTTAGGTTTTCTTCGTCCAGTTTTTCGCTATGACCCGAATCGCTATTGGTTTTTGTTGCTGAATCATTGCACCTTGTGCAATATGTGAAATGGAGCAAGAGGTTTGAATACTAGAGCAAAAGATAAATCTGAACAGTAGAACAATTCACACATCTGAACACAAGAAACAATTAATAAGTAAAATCAACCTTCAGTATATCACATCACGTGGAATAGGGAAGCTAACATGTCATACCACAGCTATTAACTGAAAGTAGTTCTAGTAATTAGGTAGCCCAAGTGTGATAATTCTTGTCTTTGTGTCCTTCATAGCTTTGAAACTCTCAGTTGCAAAAGTTGTAAAAGAAAATTTTACATTAGATTTTGAAATCCACTTCAAGAAACCAGCAACTCACCAAAATGCTCAGATGATGCATGACCTCACAGTGATATTGTGACTTTACAAAGGAGGATTGGAGGGGTGGTTTGGCATTCTCTTTGCAAATTTGTCTCAGTATGTCCTAATAGTTATTAACATGTATAAAGAGTGTATGATTAAATACTCCCACTCTCCTGATACATTATAATACCCTTAGTAATAGCTACAATACTATTGGAAGGACATGCATCACCTAAGCATTGTATAACCGCCGGTTTCTTGAATTAGATTTAATTCAGTTATCTGTGGGCCTCCATCTTTCCCTACAGTTGAGGGAGTGTAGGGGGTGCTACATAGTGGCTTATAGCCCCTCTACTCCCTAGACCTCCTATTATCCAATAGCCAGCACTGTAGATGCAGAATCTCTTGTGTCCTGACATTCTCTTTTGTCTTCCTACTGTGTAGCTCCTTTGGTGGTTTTGCACCTGTCCCTTCTATGGTGGTACAGATTTATTGTTTAAAATTAGCTGCACCCCCAAAGTTTCAACTTCGATTACAGTGCATTGGTGTATTAAAGAGGTTCTTCCCTTACCTGAGGTGTGTACATTTTCACCGAACAGCGGATTCACAATTGGTTTTTACTACTTTTGAATTAGCATGGGTGGACGGTTCACCAGTCAGTCATCTATCTTGACTCCTGTGTCATAAATTTTCACATTCCATCTTCACCTGAAATCTTTCAACAGTGGCAGCATTCCTCTTTGCTCCAACAATTGTTAAGTCTGAGGCAGGAGAATTTAGCCTGTTGCATCTGGATGAACATTGTCAAACTCAAAATCAGTCTGATAGGGGGAAACGCACAATGGAATTCTTTTGAGCGATTCTATAGGAAAATATCTGTGACCTCAATATCTATGTCTAGCTTCCAGCTTTAAAGCAGTGAAAGCTTCTTGATCTTCTAGAAGTGAAAGAGCTCAATGTCTAGCTTCCAGCTTCAAAGCAGTGAAATTTACTTGATCTTTTGAGAGTAAAAGAGCTCAATCTTGTAGGGTCCCATTGTCTCATAATGCTCTGAAAAAACCTCCTCTTATACCGCTGGTAGTCATTGACATATGAAATAAAGGAAGAGTTCCTATCGCCCACAATGGTGGTCTTGCCTGGAAGTTACTCCTCTAAAACAGCAATCTTGTGAGCCAGGCAGTAGTTCCAAAAGTCCTTGGTCAGTGGTTTCCGCTGCTTGACACCAACACTTAATTGTCAGCACCGGCTCTAGTCAGATGCTCTGACTTAATTCCTCCCAGACGGCTGATTCGTTGATTATGTCAAAGCCTATATCACGGAATCAACGTGAACCCAAAAGAATACAGGCAACAATAACACTGGTTACAGCAAGCACAGTGAATTCGAGAAGCTAGATGATGGGGAGATAATATAGACGGTCTATATGGAAGACATTGGTTAATGAGGAGCTGATGATTAGCAGAATGATTGTGTTATAAACACAATAAAACAATACCTTTATCTTCACCTGTTGGGGTGATGGGTGCTACAAAAGATGCCACCCATGCTCAATATTCTGACTATTCGTGTGTGACTGTAAGTGCTGACATTCCTCCCCATCTATCTACTCCTTATGAGGAGCCTAAGCAAAAAGCAGGTTGACCTCCTGGCATTTGACCCAACTGATTATGCGATAGAAGTACTGGTGATGTCCTCGTTTTGGATTCCATGTGTGTGTTCTTCTGCCTACACCTTTAAACAGCTTAACTTGTTGAGACATGACTGTGGACCTTTGAATTTAGCAAGAACCTAATTGCGTTCAAAGACATTCCACTTATGAACATTCTAAAATACTGAACTATCTGTGCAGTGTTTGATTTTTGGAATGTTCTGGAGCCTGTGCATTACTTATGCTTTGGGACATTCTGTATATTGCAGAATTTGCAGTGTTATGCTTTGGAACATTTTGAATGCAGAAACAGTGCCATGTTTTTGTTTTGGACATTCTTATGTTTTGGATCATTGTGGACATCTGAACTGTTCAGTGATTATTCTTCAATACTATCAGGAACCATTGTGTGTTAAACAACATCAACTCAACATTTATACACTAAGTGAACCGCTCTACATATTATGCAATCCTTTTCTATGTGTGATGCTTTCCTTTCTGGTTGTATTTATTAGACACTGAGTATTTATTTTGTTATTATTAAAAAACAAAGAAGGGCAAATTATAATTTTACCATAGTCCCTGGTTGTGACATTTGCCAGAGCACTCTCTAGGGCAGAGATAGTATGGTTCTTGAATTTGTTAGTGTAAGCTGTACAAAATTCACTACCAGAGGTGGTGTGATTGTCGGATGTATGACGTTACAACGCATACTTTTACCACGCATGCCTTTACAACGCGGTTTTTACATCGCAAACCTTTACAACGCATAGCGCTTAGAGGTGCTGGATAGTGAAAAGTTTAATTTACTATTCCAACACCAGTCCCCGTGGACACTAGGGAAGGTGTTGGATAGTAAATTCAACTTATTCCCTATTCTAGAGCACCCACCAGCGCAATGCGTTGTAATGGTTTGCGTTGTAATGACTGCGTTGTAATGGTAGTGCGTTGTAAAAGTTTCGTTGTAAAGGTTGTTCACCGTGATTGTCCATAGCTCATACACCTTTTTCAGCGCTGACTGATCCACTGCAACGTTGTCCATCTTGAATTTGTCACATCATCTCTAGCCTGTCCCTCTTTAGAGACTTAATGGGTAACAATCCCACCAACAGTTTCAGGCAATTTATGGCCCTCTGACCTCCTACTTGTGACCATTTTCCGCAGGTAGACAGATCACCACATCTGACTTCCAATTCTGGTTCAAGATGT
The DNA here is from genome assembly GCF_964263255.1 of Lissotriton vulgaris. Lineage (NCBI taxonomy): Eukaryota > Metazoa > Chordata > Amphibia > Caudata > Salamandridae > Lissotriton > Lissotriton vulgaris. The sequence goes on from NW_028255235.1 coordinate 18,682, forward strand.
TTAATTTTTTTTTTACCATGTCTAGAAAGAACCCAAAGGTTTTTCTGTCTTTCAAGGCTGACAAATGTTTTAGAAAGCACTATATTTCCCATCCGACTTTGATGATCAAATGGATAGAATTTATGTTAGGGAGACCCTCACGAAGGTGTGACATTTACAGTCTGTACAAGACCCTGTTATGTAACAAGCCTGGAAATGTAACCAGAAATGGAAAGGTGATGCGGCACTAAGTCCTAGCTAATTGTATCAAAAAGACTCAGTCTTGCGTTTCTCTTCAAATCTATCTTAGGAGCCTTTATTTTGCTGGTAGGTACTGGGAGAGTTGCTGTTATTGAATGTGCCCTGATCCCCTAGATTACTGAGTGTGTTTTGGAGATGAAGTTCAGATTGGGCCCACTGATTATGAAGTCAAGATCCTGTAAGAGAGCATCAACTGCAATTTGTATAGGGGCAAGTTGCATCTAGGGATATTGTGATATCCAATTCATTTTTTCCTAGTAAATTTTAATTCTGGAGCCTTATGGTTTTTGACACTCCACCACTAGTTTTATTACCTGGGTTTACCCTCAAGTGACTGGTTGACCAAAATGTAATACAACTAACTCATAAATTTGGTTCAACCACTGGGATTACAATTATCTGCAATGGGCTATGAAGAGAGGGATTGCCAAAAGGGCATTTTGAGCTCCAATTACCTTGGCAGACAATATCCCTCAGTAGATCAATTGTCTACATATTCAATGGTCTGAAAAAGAGCCATGTATTGACCTCCTTCAAATTTGCTACACTCTCGAAACCATTGTCTTTGCTTTTAACTAGGAAGAAACTGACAAAGTCTACAAATGATAATATTCTGAGGGTCTATTGTGAGAAGTTGGCCTGGTATATACCGTCCACTATTTAAAGTGGACACGTTGCACCAGTCCAAATGACCCTTATGATGTATGAGGCTTTAGAAAGCTATCCTAGTGGTAGCTGTGGAGAGCAGCCTTCAGGCTTAGTCTTGAAGGAATGTAAAGCAGCTTGTTTTACCAGAATATCACCTTTAGTATTAGCCAAATGAAAGGAGATCCACACAATAGTTATAAAATATGTATTTATTTATATAACACTCTAAGTATTTTCTACACAAGGATACAACGCAAAGCACACAATACTTTAGAAAAGAAACAGTTGTAAGTAGCACAATATACAGTAGGCTCCAGGGGGAGGCCAAACCATATACTAAAATAGTGGTATAAGAACCAGGACTGGAGTTGGGACAGTGTCTAGAACATATAGAATCGCTGGGACCTCAAGGAACTACTCAAGGTGTGTAAACAGGGACCCCACGGAGGAAGGGTGCAGTGTGCTAACACGACCACGGGCTCCGTACAATTCTATGGGGAAGTCGCGGTAACAATTTTAAAGTTTAAGGACCCTTCTCGGTGGACTTCGAGGAAACCCTTTGGAACTTAGGAGGGCTTGGATGTGTTCAGTTTGGTTTTCTTTGAAGAAGTCTTTTGAATCACAAGGTAGAGTGACTCCTCCTCATGCTGGTAATGTGCATGGTTATCAACTCCATTGTTAGACTGTTTTCATTCCGTTGTCGGGTTCGGATGTGTGCTCCGGTTCAACACCATTGGTGTGTTCATTTCTGTTCTACACTGGGTCCTTTCCTCCGTTGGTATTGTTAACAATAGTGTTTTCTCTTTCCTTCTCGGGGACCTTTACGGCTTTACTCGAGTTGTGTTCTGGTCAGCTGTGGCCCCTCTTAGGCCTCACCTTTTGAACCTACTTCATTCTACTAATCTTTCTGCCATGCTTTGGCATTGATGGAATGGATGCCATTTCGCTACTATCCTCGCTGCTATGCAAAGTGCCCTCGGACTGACCTTCATCAGGTCAATAAAGAGATTGCATGTGATGCCTGTTGTTTTTTCTGCTCCAAAAAGACCCTACGCGACTTTAAGGCTTGTCGTCTCCAGATGTTGCATAGGCGGTAAGTTGCCACCCCGGATCTTTTCGGTGCCGAGGACTTCAAAGAGGAGCACCACCCACAGCAATCAGCCTCAGAGGAGGAAGTTTACTCCTCTGACAGGAGCTCTGGTTCCGATCGAAAGATTGAAGATCTGCTACCAGCTCAGTAGGCCATGAGTACTGTACCCCCTCTTCCCCTCGACACCACTCACAAGTTGAGCAGCCCCATTCCAAGGGCCATCTGGCCACTCTGAAATGTCAGAAACAGACCACCGAGCCACTGCCTTTGGGCCACGATCAGCATCGGCCACCACATTCGGACATAACATTAATCGCAAGCTTAGCGCCAAAGAAACCACAGAGGCTGGCTAGTTCTGCATCAACTGCTCCGTCACCAATTTGCCCTTTGCACCCACACCTTTGGTGTCAAAATCGGAGTCAAAGGTGCCCTCTGAGCCGACACCCTCAGCGTCAAACAGCAAATCAAATGTAAGCCCTGGCGACGTCGACTCAGAGAGTAGATCGATTTTGGACAGAGACATCTAGATATCTATCCCCAAACAGGCCAGACCCTTGCTGCCCTTTGGGGTCTGCTGCTCAACCATCCAAGCACCAGCTGTACCCTTTGAAGAAACCCTGGACATGCCAGCACCACCCAAGCAGTGTAAAAAAGCAGACAAGGCAACTAACCCTTTCTCTTAGACACACACCCATCACCTCAGCCGTCGCCAGAGTGCTTACCTTCCCCTTGTGCTTCCCCCTTTCTTTTAGACTTCAAGGGTCTCCTCATTCTGACAGGACAGGGCATTGGGGGAGACCTTTCACACTCCTGGGCAGGGCGATTACTGGGACTCCTATGATGCAGGATCAAATGCGGACACAGATCCCGACTTGCCTGCCCCTTCAGATGTCTCTACATCCTACCTTGACCCATTGGTAGGGCCACCACCTTTCATAAGGTAGATCTCCACACTGAGCCTCTAGAAGTATATTTTCTTTTTGAGACCCTCTTCTCCATCTGTCACTGAACCCAATAACTCCCTGTGCTCTAGGGCATACTCTGCCATACTCTGATATTTTTCAAGACTCTGTCCATGCTAGGATCATTACACCCAGGGGGAAAAGAAAATACAAAGCTTCCCCTACTGACCCCTTTTACATTCATGGACAGCTCCCACTCGACTCCCTGGTTGTCACTATAGCCTGTACGAGGGCCAACTTTCAGGCTACTGGTCATCACTCTCCTCCAGATAAGGAGAATAAATGTATGAATGCTGCAGGGAAAATAGTGTCTGAGCAGTTGGCCAACCATTGGCGGATTGCTAATTCTATTAGTCTTCTCTATAGATATGACAGCGACCACTGAAGCGTGATGGAGGAGTGCCTGCAAAGTCTCCCAGATTAGCACTGGAAACGGGGTTATGAGGTCATCTCTGAGGGGAAACAGATCTCTGACACCACTGTCTGCTGCACATTAGATGCAGCTGACTCTGCCGCCAGAGGATTGAACTCCAGTGGCTGGCTGCTTAGTCATACCTGGCTCCATATTTCCAGCTTCAAGCCAGAGATCCAACAGAACCTGCTTCACATACCATTTGATGGTCAGAATCTATTCTGTCCGCAGGTAGATCAAACACTGGCAGCACTTCAAGCACCTGCTTCTCATGGCTCCTTTTGTCACATGCCGTGCCAAGGAGGCTAAAATACCACCTCCCTGATGCCTCCACATCCTACCGCTGTCCACTGGCCCAGCAGCTCTCTCCCAGAGGCTACTTAATTGGATCCTATAAGGCAACATCAAAAGGCAAAGGGTAAAGGTGGTTCCCCAAAGGAGCTGCCACCACCACCAAACCCTGACTTGCCTCTTCTCGCCCCCCAATTACACAACACCTGTTGGGTGCTTTCAGTTGTTCTTTCCCACATGGCTGAACGTCACCTCCGACCAGTGTATGTTAAATATTATCCAACATGGTTATTGCCTGGAGCTCACTAACACACCTCCCACCATTCCACCTCACAAACACAAACTCTCCCTGGAACAACAGAGGCTACTCGGGAAAGAGGTCCAAGTACTACTTCTCAAAAGGTCTATTGAACCTGCCCCCATCATCACCAGGGCATAGGAGTATACTCCTAATTCCCAAAAAGGACAGTTCCCTTAGACCCATTATGGACCTCTGGCCCCTGAATGTATACATCCTCTCAGAGCACTTTCATATGGTTACTCGTCAAGATGTTAACCCACTTCTGTAACAAGACAACTTCATGACTGCTCTCGACCTGAAGGATGCCTATTTCCACATACCACTACAACTGACGCATCAGGGATATCTCAGGTTTGCGGTCAGCATGAAGCGCCAAATCAAAGTGCTCCCTGTTTCGGTCACCACTGCACCCCATGTGTTCACCAAATCTCTTGATGTGGTGGCCGCTCATCTGAGCAGACAGGTCGTTCATGTCATCTCCTACCTGGATGACTGGCTGAGCAAGAGTTCCACCTGCCAGTAATGCTGCAAACACACACAGATTATGATAAACCTCCTACACTACTTGGGGCTTACAGTCAACACCACCATATCCTACCTTCAGCCCCAGATCTAACCCTTCCTATGGGCAATTCTCAGCTTGGAGTTTTGGGATCGTATATCCAAAGCCTGCCAAGATCCGGTGCTGTCAAGCACTGAGCCCTCTTTTCCAACCAGATTGTCAGGTCTCAGTCAAGACCATCATGCGCCTCCTTGGCATGCTGGCCTCCTGCATTGCCATAGTACCCCACACCAGGTTACACATGGGTCTGGTGCAGAAATGTCTAGTGCAACAGTGGTTTCAAGTGGAGGGTTATTGTGTTCATTGGCTGTCACGCTTCTTGTTTTCTGCTGTAGTGGAATACCAACAACCTGTTCAAGGGTGGCCTTTCCTCTACCCCGTTCCGCTGAAGACTGTTACAGGATGTGGTGCACACTTACAGGATCTGTATGTTCAAAACCAATGGGAGTCCAGACATAAGGGCTTCCACATCAACTGCTTGGACCTCCTAGCCATTCACTTAGTGCTGAATGCTTTTCTATCTCACCTGACGGGCAAGGTTGTTCTCGTTTGGAAGGCCAATATGATAGCCATATATTATCTTCAGAAACAGGGTGGCACCCGGTCTCCCCACCTCTTTAGCCCAGAGCATTTGGCGCTAGACTCTTCATCACAAAATCCATCTGCTAGCAGAGTACCTTCCGTGAATGGGAACAATTTGCCGACATACTCCGCAGGATGCTGCAACAAGTCCTCATCCAGTACTTTCGGCAATGGGCTTGCCAGAAATAGACCTCTTTGCCACAGCAGAAAATACCAGATCATACCCACAATCCAGCAGCAGTGCACTATGAATGATTGGGTCAGGGATATTTAACTACGCTTTTCTACCTCTCCCACTACTTCCATTTGTGGTTTTGAGGCTTCAGCAAATGTCAACCCCTCATCTCAGTGGATCCCACATGGGCCCGCCAGCCCTGGTTCACGTTCTGCTAAAATTCTCACTGGTTGCGCCCAAGAGGCTCCCCATCAGGCCGGACCTTCTCACCGGTCTGGAGAAATCAGACACCGAATCCCCAGGTCTCTCAACTTTGTGATTTGACTCCTGAGCTCCAAGAGTTTGCATACCTTAATCTTCCACCGGAATGCATGAGCATTCTCACGGAAGCATGCAAGACCTGTTTCCTGTGCCTGCTATGCGGCCAAGTGGAAGAGGTTTGTATTCTACTGTCACTCAAAACAGATCGACCCTTTAGCAACCACAGTTCAGGACAGTGTCTGCTATTTGCTTCACTGCATTGTTGCAGACTGGCATTCACCTCTATTCCGCTACACCCGGCAACTGTGGCCACCCATCTCCAGAACAGACATTTTCTCTCTTTAGAGTTTCAGTCATAATGAGTTTCATGAAGGGTCTCAAGAGAGACATTACTCCTAGGGTCCCATCAGCCCCGGCTTGGAACCTCAAAATTGTACTAAATATGCTCATGGGTCCTCCATTTGAACTCCTCCACTCCTGCCCCCTACAATTCCTTTCTTGAAAGGTGGCTTTTCTGATCACCATCCTTTCACTCAAACATTTCAGTGAGCTAAAAGCACTAACCTTAGAAGAACCTTTCTTCGCAGTACATAGGGATAGGATTGTCCTCCGCACTAATACTAAATTCTTCTTTAAAGGTGGCCTCTTCGTTTCACATTAATCAACTCCCTTTCTTCTTCCCACATCCATACTCAGTTGAGGAACAGGCTGTCCATACTTTAGATGTGAAACAAGCCCTCATGTTTTAAATTGACAGGACTTCACCATTTAGGAATACACTTGTCTTTGTTGCTTTCTCCAAACCCCATAAAGGGAGGACTCTGTCCAAATCTGTCATTGCCAGATGGATAGTGAATTGCATCCAGATATGCTAGGCTAAATCTAAAAGAACTTTGACCGTTCCTCTTCGAGCCCACTCCTCTTTGAAACATGGAGCCTCTGTAGCCTCCTCACCGGCCATGCAGAAAAACAATTCAACAATGTAGTCGATGATAATGCACATTACCAGCAAGAAGAAGAGTCACTCTACCTCTTGACTCAAGAGACTTCTTCGAAGAAAAACAACTTGCACACATCCAGTCCCAACACTAGATGGCAAGAGTATGCACAGCATGTGATTTCACAGCACTATATGCTACAAACAGGTGCTTACAGAGTATGTAACATTTTCCTTATCTTGCTTACTGGTATATATTTGAAAATTGACCAGACAACAGAAAGTTGTCAAACCTTCATGACCGATGGATTTTTATTGTTTCTTATTATAGCTTCATCTCTGTTACACAAGGAATTTTTAAGTTATTTTTTGCTAAATACATGTTCTTATTCATGAACTGTAGCTATTAAGAAAATAAATCTGATACTTAGTAGGTGCATTGTTTTTCAAAACCAATGTATCCCCTTTTTCCCAGTCCTTATTTTTCCTCTTATCTTGTTTCCATTTTTAAACAAAATGTTTTGATGCTTGTGGTTATTGGCTGTTTTTGTTTCAGTTTGTTGAGTAATGTAATATTACAGTCACTGTTTTTATCCTCATTATTAACTATTGCTTCAGAATGAACTACTTGTATCATTTTACTTATTTAAGACAATGAATCGAGATTTCATGAGTATATGTATCGTTTTTGTATGATTCATATATTTTAAAGTTTTTATGGTTAAGCATTTAATCGAATAAAGACATTTGCTATTACTACTTATTTAATAAAAAGGAATAAGACACAAAAAGGATCACCACTGTACAGTTCTTACTTTGATGTTGATATGGACTTTATGCTAAATAACATGCCAGGACATTTACTTAGCATTAGCCTGCACGTAAGTTTCAAATGTTCCTTTCTTATGGTTTTGATAAGTAGCGTTGTTGCTGAAAATATTGGTTAAACCTAACCTTTCTCCACATTTTGCTATGTCATTCTCATGCAAACTAATTTTTTCCCTCTGTTCTGTACTCAGATTGTTAATGACTCTTCTAAATCATCAAACCCAGACTTGGAAAATGGAGACATTAATTACATTAGCAAACTGAATGAATATTGCCTTCGTGAGGGAATTGTGCATCAGTTTAAAGAGATTAAACAGGACGGTCCCTCACACCTTCCAACGTAAGTAATATGTACTTTTACGCTGTTTAACTCGATTGATTGTTTTGACTGTCTTTTCAACTGTCTGATGCTCTTTTTTCTTAGGAGTAGAGTTGTGTTGCAGTGTCGGTGATGAATGTTTTGGTTTCGTAGTTAGGACAGGAGGTGACTATACAACTGCTTTGATATTAAGTTGACAAATAGAATAGCATTTGTGCATATTTCTTTGGAATATTTATAATGCTATCAGGGCCGGCTCTAGGCTCATGGTGGCCCTGGGCAAGGAGCGTAGGTAGGGGGCCCGGAAGAGGTGGTCCAGGCGGGGCGGAGCGCGCAGGCCAGTAAAGAGGGGAGGGGGTCAGGGTGTTTATTAGTGGATCAGAGCGAGAGGCCGCCAAATCCCTGCCATGGGCCACCACGCAAATATGTATCCATCCTCAGAGGATTAATATATTAAGGATATATATTGGCGTGGTGGCCCCTGGGGTTTGGTGGCCCTGTGCAGGTGCACAGCTTGCACATGCCTAGAGCCGGCCCTGATGCTATGCTCGGGTAAGATTTTACACATTTTTAGACAGTTTGGCAAGGGTTGCCTCTTTAAAAATTACTCCTTGCAAAAACTAAATTCCATACACATTTTTTTAATTAAGGTTTTTAAGTGATGCATCTGCCCATGTATTAGGGAATAACATTAACGGAAAGTTGTTTTTTAAGCAGCTGTTTCACAAAGAAATCAGTAATTTTGCGGATTATTAGATGAAGCTACAATTTTCATAAAGTCACTTAGTCCATCACGAAAACCTCCAGGCCACACCATGTAAATCTGTAGTTATGCACTTGAATGAGCAGAAGGAAATGCAAAGAACACAACTGAAGCTTAAAGAATAATTTAGGATTTTATTAAAACTATGTGGTGTTATGGGCTCAGTTTAGTATGGTGGACTGTTTTATATCTGATTGATCAGATAATAGCAGGAGGTAATGCAATCACAGCTAAACCGACTATACGAGAGAATACTTCAGGGCAAAATAAAATCTCCAAGACAAAAATAAATCAACAAGTGTGCCATGTCTTATGCCCGAGTGTACCTGGAAATGAAGATGCTTGACAGCACCTCTGCTGCTGCTGTGCCTTATGAGAAACACTTACCTTATTTTTGTCAGGCGCTTGTCATTCCCTATAGACATAATGTGCTCTCTACTTCTCAGAATACTTTTTATCCAGTGCTATGTTTTTTACATCTTTTTCTTGCTTCCTACAGACCGAATACTTCTTAGCAGACTTCATTTTTGAGTGCTCTATTTGTGCAATTTCTGGTGTCAAAATGTACAGCTTTATATATTTGTATGCATGAATCAAATGCCAGAACGCTTTGTTGTAACACCGTTCTGATTCCATACCTGTAGTTCGCTCGCCTCAAGTCCTTCACTTCACTTTGGATAAAGTCAAACCGCCATCTACAATAAAAGAAAAATTCTCTTTATTTGTCAAAATTCCATTTATGTTTTTTTTTTTTACAGTTCTGGTTTATTGTTGTAAGCTTTAGAACGACAAAACAGAAAGAAAATAAAGATAACAATACACCGCCTTGGAACGACTTAGTCCATTAGAGACAATGATCCATCACTCCACACCCACCTGTGAGCCCTCCCCCACCGATCCAGCAAATACAGTTGAGACAGGTTGATCAGCAAACAGAGAATCAACACTTGTCATGGCAATAGCCGTACCGGGGTTGCCTCTGTGCTCATTCCATTTTCCCCATATTTTTGAGGACATCCCCAGCCCCTCAAGCACCACCTTTTCTGCAATAATGCACCAGTCCATATAGTTTTCCCAGTCTCTTAATTGTGGTGGTTGTTCTGCTCCCCATAGACGTGCAATGTTGTGTTTGGACACCATCATTCCTAGTGTTATTCAGATTTGCTCCATGCAGGGTAGGTCCGACGCCATGGTCTCACCTATAGGCAACATTAGCTAGCTGACATGCGTTGATGGCATCACTTACCACAATCGTGCACAACCCACAAAACACAACATACACTTACATTGACTTCTATTGTTTAGCTTACGTTTGCCATTGGACAACAGGTCTGTCCATCGGCACTGAGAACAGCCCATGTCATTTCACAGATGTGAACACTTCTGAAAAGTAGTTTGCACAGAATAGCTTTCATTTCTTTCTTTCTTTCTTTCTTTCTTTTTATTTTTATATTAGCATTTCTTTTTAGGAGGGCTTCACCTCCTGTCTTACGCTCGCTCATGGAGCTTCACATCCTGAGTATCCACCACCTTTCTGCTGTGTTCTATTGCTGCTTAGACGTCACATTTAAAAAAAAATCTCAAGGGCCAGATAGCCCAAAAGTACTGTTAGCTTCACTTTCAAACATCCCTGTGCACTTAATTTTTAGTTTATGGTTCCAAAATAACTGTCAGCCATGTAGGAACAGTAATGTAAAAAAAAGGCCCAAATGGCCCTCTGTACATCATAACAGTGGAGTGGTGTGGCTCACTGGTTAGAGGCGGCAGACCCGGAAGCAGAGAACGGCCCGGGACCAGGGTTCAATCCCCGACGCGGCAGGGTCGTGGACCAGGGTCAACGGACTCGATAATTCTCGCCTCGGTGCCTACTCTAACCAGGGATCACACTCAGCAACTCTGGGAATTAAGCTTGCCTCATCTCTACAACGGCCCCCCACAGACGCCGGGGATGCCTGGCTTCACCTTGGAGATACCCAGAAGGGACCATCTCACAGGGAAAGCCAGGATGGGTTCCCCAGCGGTCTTCAGCGCCAGGACGCTCACGGGCAACAGTGCGCTTTACAAATCCAGCACATTTACATTTACATTTTACATCTACACACCATCTAGAAATTGTTTACAATATGGCTGCCACATGTGCTCATGTGTGCCTGGACATAACGATGCATGTGCACCCTTGTGCCATGAAACATCAGAAAGATGTGGTGCACCAATGTAAACAAGCGTTGACATAGCCAATAGTTTGCACCACCTTTCTTCTATAGGTGCAAATTATTAACTTTGCCAATGCTTGTTAAATTTGAATTCCCCTGATGGGTCATGATAGGAAATCTTAGGAGTTTGTATATCATATTGCCATCAGCATTACCTATGATAGTGTTGGTACTCCTGAGGAGAAGAGATTGACATGGAACAGTTATGTTGACCAATAGGTGATTAGCTCTCACCAAAGGTATACAGCTTCCTCACCACTCTTCTTCTTTTATATAAATCTACTGAGCAAGAATCAATCATATAGGGAGATGAAAATCCAATAGGTATTCTGAAAAAGATAATGAATTGAGAGGTTAAAACCATATAAAGAGAAGCTGTCATGTCTCGTACTACTTGAGACAAGGAATAGCTCATATTTTGGGACTGTTTGGCAAATAGGGGTAAGAGGTGGAATTACATGCAATCTTGATTCTTTCAGAAATAAAGAATCACATTCCTAGTGTAGAAAGACCGTTTTCAAGAGAGAGAGCCTGGACACAAGAGACTCTTTCGATAGAAAGAATACCTGTATGGCCAGCTTGACAGAGAGTTTTTTTAAACAAGGGATTCAAGTGACATAGAACCAAATTTACTCACTATGTTGAACAGTATCTTGGGTGAGGAGTGCATGAGAGATAAATTGCTGTCTCAAACCTACAGACCAAATAATGCTTTTCGATAGGAAAAATCCTAGTAGAGGGTAAGTAAAGGACATAGCTGCCTGGTCCAGCCCCGGCTTGAAGGGAGCTGAGACTTTTCCTTTGTCTGCAGCAAAAGAATGACTGCTGAATTGATCTAGTATCAGGAAAACCTATTTCACATGGTAAAATGTATCCCTTGACTGTAAAAGAGGACAAAGTTCTTAGGTCGTATTTCGAGAAGAATTTGTTACAAAGGCTACATTCAGAACTCCACGTTTCCAGTAGTTGCACTGATCTTCTTTGTGACAAAAGCGAGCGGTGAATATCAATTAGGCACCGACTACAGAGAGCTGAATGCAACTACCACGAGGAACTGGGAAATGGCATCCCCTTGTTCTCCTACATGTACTTCTGGATCAAGTCAAATTTGCTAATATATTCTTCAAATTAGATCTCAGAGGAGGATATAACTTATTAAGTATTTGTGAGGGGGCGAAGGAAAAATACCTGAATTGGCCTTTGAATATTTGGTTAAGTTCCTTGTTCTCTGTAATAGCCCTGTAGCTTTCCAGCATTTTGAAGTGATATATTTAGAGATATTTTGGATGTATATACAGTGGTATACTTGGATGGCATACTTATTTACTCCTTGAACCTGAAAGAACCTTCGGTGTCAAGTACGAGAAGTGCTCTCACGACTAAAGAAGCATTCCCTGTACGCCAAGCCTACCGACAGCTTCTTTATTGTCCCAACCACCTATTTCCTTAGCTTGGATGATGCCTTCCCCTTTGCCATTGAGGCAGTATTATCACCGAGAGATCCTTTGAATAGTGAACTTTATCCTGTGGCATTTCATTCCCCACATTCACTGACACAGAGAACTATGCTATTTATGACAATGAAGTCCTGGCGATGAAGGAGGCCTTTTCACATTGAAAGCATAATTTGCAGAGAGTTCAACACAAGATTACAGTTTGGACATTCACAAAATCTTCTTGTACCGCATGACTATGAAATATGCTAGTTCTCATCATGCCAGATGGACTGTGTTTTTTTCCGGCTTCGACTATGTCATAACTTACAGACGTGGAAATCGTCAGTAATAAGCTGATGCACCATCCCAACAAAAAGATATGAAACTAGAGACTAAACAGGCAAACCCAAATAATACTTGCTCCTCCTGACACTCCGCTAATGGCATCAGACAATTCTTTATAAAAGTACAGATAGAACTTATGACGTAGCTTGAACAATAACCAAAGAATAGATCCTGAAAAGTCTGTGTTAAAATTGGGGGTCTCTGGTTTGCGCAAGTATTCACTTGTGACAAGCAGGGACCCTCTCCTCTAAGTCAGGGCGAAGGATGACCCCTTAGAATTACCCTTGCTCACCCTCTAGGTGCGTGGCGTGAGCAGCGAAGGCTATTCTTCAGGCAATTCTGGGTTAAGCACTTGTAATCACACACACACAGTAAATGTACCAATCCCCCCACAAATGGACACCAGGCTGTGTTGTCGGTCTGCTCTCAGTATGTGGTGATCAATAATTCACTGTATGTAAACCACAAATGCAAATTCACAAATCCTTCCGCTGCTGCCAATGTCAGAAATGGGATCCCTGGCTGTGGATATGTCAAAATACGTTCTCTTTATATAAAAATATATCTGTGCAGGTAAGACTTATCACAAGACCAATATAACGACTTTAGCTTAGGCCACAAGATTGTGAACATAATGGCAATCCTCTATTTGGTCAGTTCGCTGCTTCCTTCTTAGTCTATTTTCCCTCAAAATAGTTCTCTTAGATCTTTGGTTGTCTTTACGGTCTTTTAGGATGCTTTTTCCAGGGTACTAGTTACTTGATGCCACTTTAGGACTCACAGGGCGCTTCGTAGCGTCTCGGGGCGCTCTCCCCGGTGAAATACGAGAGACCCTACCGCGGCTCACGCATCTAGCGTGAGCAGCGTACGTCGCGTACTGGGCACTTCTCAGAAGCCCGAGGCGTAGCAAGGCAAAACCCTGGTACGAGCCGTACTCAGCTTGTGCGGCTCGTACTGTAGGGGGGGGTTCAACGTACGGGGCACTTTCCAGAGTGCTAGGGCCAGACTCCGTGGGTTGTGCGCTTCGTAGCGCTCTAGTGCGCGTAGAACGGGAGAACTCCCCTCTCTCTATGGATGCTCACGCCTTTCGCGTGAGCGGGAGTACGAGGCGTACAAGGGGTAACAATACGGAGCGTACCGTTTACTCACGGCCACACGAAGCGGATGGTGCGAACGGGGAAATAAAACGTTGCGAGCCCCTAGCCTGGTGCAGGATCCTTGTGGGATGCTTGGATTCCTTCTTGGGTGGACGAGCCGTGCACGGACAGTGCGACTCGTTCCTGTAGGCGGATGTCCTCGGATCTTTACTTTTCAGCGGGTGCGTGCACACAGGCAGGCGCGGGCCACAACCTCAGTACGGACTGTACTGGGGTCTCCCGAGAGGGGAGCGGAGCGGCCTGTATGGTCTCAGGGTCGGCGAGCAGGACAGCAGGACACGTAACTACGTGCGGGCGGCTGTCTCTGCAGGGTCACCGGCCTCAGAGGAATTCCGGCGGGAGGGGGCGAGTGAGCTCTTCAGCACGCTCCAGTGGCAGGCAGGGGCAGAGGAGCAGGCGGCCTGACCCGGGGGCAGAGAGCGACTCCAAGGAGCGAGGCTCTCACGGGTAAAGGGCAGGCGAGTTCCCGAGTGCCACAGCCCTAGGAGGGGGCGATGGGGGCACAGACTCCACTCCGGCGGGAGGCACACACGGCTCGAAGTTCAAAACGAGCGAAGACACAATAAACCCACTGGTCCTGGGGTTCAGTTCAGGGGGCAAGCTCAGTCAAGCCCTTGGAGAAAGTTTCAAGCACAAGTCTGCAAAGTCTTTTTCAATAAGTCTTCTCCTCTCCTTCCTCAGCAAGGCAGACAGCAGATCAGTCCTTCCAGCTCTTCTTCTTCCTTCTAGTTGGGCAGAGGTTCGTTGTGGGAAACAGGATCTAGTTTCTTGGGAGCAGGGCTCCTATACTTATACTCAGTTTCTTTTGTTCTTACAGGCCAGGGGGGCCTCTGCATAACTTCTTTCAGTCCTGGAGCACTGTGTTGGGTAAACTTGAGTCTCTTCTTTCAGGGAGCAGGGATGGCACATCAGACGCTCCACAGGAGGTGGAGCCAACATTGTGTGGACAGGGGCAGCCAGGAGTACTTTGTTGACAGGCTTCCCCCTTCCTGGGCCAGTTGTCGGGCTGAGTCATCAGTCGCTCCCCAGGAGGTGGAGCCAGCATTGTGGTGGCAGAGCACAGCCCTATTCAGAGTCCAGGGGCACTCCCACCTCCCACTAAGGTGTAATCCTGGCATTCACCACCTGTCATCCCCCAGCCCTGTCACTCACATAACCCAGACAGTCAGATACAAATCCCAGCAGGCTCAGGGAACAAGGTAGAATGTCAAGTTTAGTATGCCTGAACTCAGAATAATAAAATACTTCTTTTAGTAAAGTTTATTTTAATATCCTGTGTTTGCAAATGCTACTTTTAGAAAGCTAGCATTTGCTTGCCTAACCATTTCAGCCCGCCTCTGCTAGGATGTGTATCTGACTGTCTGGGTTATGTGAGTGACAGGGCAGGGGGATGACAGGTGGTGAATGCCAGGATTACACCTTAGTGGGAGGTGGGAGTGCCCCTGGACTCTGAATAGGGCTGTGCTCTGCCACCACAATGCTGGCTCCACCTCCTGGGGAGCGACTGATGACTCAGCCCGACACCTGGCCCAGGAAGGGGGAAACCTGTCAACAAAGTACTCCAGGCTGTCCCTGTCCACACAATGCTGGCTCCACCTCCTGTGAAGCGTCTGATGTGCCATCCCTGCTCCCTGAAAGAAGAGACTCAAGTTTACCCAACACAGTGCTCCAGGACTGAAAGAAGTTATTCAGGGGCCCCCCTGGCCTGTAAGAACAAAATAAACTGAGTATAAGTATAGGAGCCCTGCTCCCAAGAAACTAGATCCTGTTTCCCACAACGAACCTCTGCCCAACTAGAAGGAAGAAGAAGAGCTGGAAGGACTGATCTGCTGTCTGCCTTGCTGAGGAAGGAGAGGAGAAGTTTATTGAAAAAGACTTTGCAGACTTGTGCTTGAAACTTTCTCCTAGGGCTTGACTGAGCTTACCCCCTGAACTGAACCCCAGGACCAGTGGGTTCATTGTGTCTTCGCTCGTTTTGAACTTCAAGCCGCGTGTGCCTCCCGCCGGAGTTGAGTCTGCACCCCCATCGCCCCCTCCTAGGGCTGTGGCATTCGGGAGCTCGCCTGCCCTTTACCCGTGAGAGCCTCGCTCCTTGTAGTCGCTCTCTGACCCCGGCTCAGGCCGCCTGCTCCTCTGCCCCTGCCTGCCACTGGATCGCGCTGAAGCGCTCACTCGCCCCCTCCCGCCGGAATTCCTCTGAGGGTAACCCTGCTGAGACAGCCGACCGCACATAGGTTCGAGGCATATGGGCTGCTAAATTCATATCTGTGCATAGATCGCCGCCTAGTGTTGGGTCCGGATGATTGCACATTGTTGTCCTGGAAGAGTCTTCGAAGTATCACGAGATAGGTGGCTCCTCCCCTGGACTACAGTGCGCATGGGCATCGACTCCATCCCCAGATTGTTTTTTTCCGCCATTGGGTTCGGATGTGATTTCGACGTCTCCTGTTTGGAATCGATAAAACAACTTCTTTAAGGCCAAAAGGCTTTCCTTACTTCGTCTGTATTGTTCGCGTTCGGTCTCGTGTATACTCCGGCTCGTCGAGTCGGATATCGGAGGAGTCGGGTGACTCTTCGGTCATCGAGGCCCTGTCGACGCAGCAAGACCCTGACGATTCTACAATGGAACGGAGTCCGTTCAAGTACTGCCCCGTGTGTGGTTCAAAGTACCCACACATCGACGTGCACCCTGTGTGCAACAAGTGCTTATCGCCGGACCACGACGAGGCCAGCTGTATGGCCTGTTCCAGGTTTCGATCGAAGAAGACTATCCAGCTTCGGCGCGTGGCGCGCCTCCAGGCCCAGCGATCGGCACCGGCACCGGTGGACATCTTCGACAGCCCCGACGCAGGCGAACAAGAACTTCACCTGCAGATTTCACCTCCATCGGCGGAGGTCGAGGCAGACTTCGAAGAAGACCAAGACCTCGAGGAAGACGTCGAGGAGGTAGGGGACGACGAAGAACCTTTTGGGGCCGTGGAAGATAGCTCGGAGGATGAGCTATGTCCCGAACATACAAAGGCTCAGGTCACGGGATCGCCACAAGGCCTTACCCACGACCCTACACCTCGCTCCTCGGCCCCGCCTCCTGGCCCGGCTACGGACACCTCTACGGAGCCGCCATTGCCTAAATCGAAACCGAAAGTGAAACCTTCGGGATCGACCAAATCTAAGATGGCCGACGCAGCGCCGAAACCGAAGACGCCATTGCCGGCGTCGTCGTCGGAGCACTCGAAGCCGAAGAAGGCTGTCGAACAGGCTAAGGCGCCTAAGGTGGTCAAAGAGCCAAGCTCGAAAGCAGTCGCCCAGCTCTCCACTAAGGTGGTCGAGTCGAAGTCAAAGTCGGCCGTCGAGCCGTCAGCGGTCAAGCCTACTGCATCTACAGGCAAACCAGCCGTCGAGGCCAAATCGGCAAAGGGCACCGAGCCAAAGTCTGGAGCCACAACGCCGAAGGGAAAGTCCGCCGATCCGAAGCCATCGACGTCGAAGCATGGGGCCGTGGCTGGTGGCGGACGCGCAGTTGTCGAGACTACGTCTACACCTCCAGCAAAGAACATGGATTCATCGACGCTCCGGTCTTCCCCTGCGGGTGGATCGAGGTCCTCAGTCGGGTCGACGAGACCGTCCGCCTCTTTTACAAAGCAAGTGGCAGACTCCCTCAAACGGATTCGGGAGAAAGAGCTGATGTCGGCGTCGAAGACGCCCTCGGTACCTACTCCGGTAGCGGAACCGAAGAAGACCTCCAAGCCGCTCCTCTTTACTCTACCACCCAAAGTGGTGCCAAAGGCCTTTGCACCACGGTCGGTGCCTAAGGACTCAGAAGGGGTAGGACATACTCAGCTGAGTGGCAGTTTGAGTCGACAACCCTTAATAGAGGAGCAGTCGGAACATTATATTGATGCCGACACGGGAAAATTGACGCTCTATAAGAGGAAGATTACTTCACAGCCTTTGGAGTCGTTTGTGATCCCTCTGAAAAAGAAAAGGTCAGCGCCAGAAACGCCGGAACTTGTTGAGCGCATTCCTCTGCATCCTGCAAGGAGCCCATCGCCTTCACCCACTTGCTCCGATGGAGATCTAGGTGATCAGGACGAGGAGTATACGTTTCCCGAAAACACAGACCCTGATGAGCAACAGGACTCGTGGTTAGCCTCAGGTGATCAAGGGGACCAACAAGCTGTCCATGACCCACAAGCTTTTGGCGCAAAGCCTTCTCCTACGGAGGATTCTGCGGCGTTCAATGCCTTAATTGAGAGGGCAGCTGCAAACCATAAGGTGGAAATGCATGCTGACCCGGTGGACGTTGACTTTCTATTTGACACTTTCTCTGCTGCTGAGAAAACAGTAAAAACACTTCCAATGCTTAAGGGTGTTCTTAAGCATGCCACAGACATTTTCAAGGAAACAACAAGAGCTCGGGTTGTAAACCCTAGAATAGAAAAGAAATACAGACCGGCACCTGGGGACCCAACTTACATACGGGGCCAGTTGCCTCTGGACTCTTTGGTGGTCTCTAATGCTCGCAAAAGGGCGAACTCACAAACAACTGGTGGAGCTCCTCCCCCGGACAAAGAGTCTAAAGTGCTGGAGGCATCGGGGAAAAGGGTGGCAGCGCAGGCAGCAAACATCTGGCGCATATCCAACACACAAGCTCTGCTGGCCAGATACGACAGGGCACACTATGACACCTTAGAGCAGCTTTTACAACACCTTCCAGACGAGTTTAAAGAAGGAGCTGAGATGCTTATCCAAGAAGGCAAGCTCATCTCCAACGCTGCAATTAGATGTGCGCTCGACGTTGCGGATACGGCAGCAAGAGCGATAAATACTAGTGTGATGTTACGGTGCCAAGCATGGCTCCGCATCTCAGGGTTCAAGCCAGAAATACAGACTGTTATCCTCAACCAGCCCGTTAATCCAGACAGACTGTTTGGCCCTGAGGTGGACTCCACCCTTGAAAAAATTAAAAAAGATACTGAGACGGCTAAATCCATGGGTGCACTTCAGTCTCAGCAATACAGAGGGAGCACTTTTCGTCGCTCAGGCACTCGGGGTGTTACCAGAGGACACTTGGCACAACAGGCGCAATTCAGTGAAAGTGGGGCACAATCCTCATACACCAAACAGGGTAGAGGAGGTTACAGAGGAAACAACGCCAAAGGCAGGGGCAGAGGCAACAACAGTTCCCGTTCCTCTGCCGCCAACAAACAGTGACTTCCTGTCACTGCCCCCCGACCATCCAACACCTGTCGGGGGGAGACTCCAGCAGTTCCTGCCAGTCTGGAAGTCCATCACCACAGACAGGTGGGTAAGGAAACTTATCCAGTTCGGCTATTGTTTGGAGTTAACGTCCACTCCACCCAACATACCCCCAAGACAACGTCCTATGTCGGCAGAGCACTTGCACTTATTGCAGCAAGAGGTTCTTGTGATGCTGCAAAAAGGCGCAATAGAGCTCGTGCCACTGGAGGAACAAGGCACAGGGGTTTACTCCCTGTACTTCTTAATCCCAAAGAAGGACGGCTCACTCAGACCCATTCTGGACCTACGCCATCAACATGTATATTCTTTCAGAACATTTCCACATGTTAACTCTGCAGCAAGTTCTTCCACTGTTACACCAGGGAGACTTTCTCGCAACCTTGGACCTCAAGGATGCTTATTTTCACGTACCACTCCATCCATCCCACAAAAAATACCTCCGGTTCACCATTCTCAACAGGCATTACCAGTTCAGGGTCCTACCCTTCGGTGTGACCACTGCTCCCAGAGTGTTCACAAAGTGTCTGGCAACGGTGGCGGCGCACCTCAGAAGACAGAACATTCATGTCTACCCTTACCTAGACGACTGGCTCGTTCAAGCCAAGTCGGCACAGCAGTGCGCCGCAGACATGTCCCGCACTATTCACCTTTTTCACAGTCTGGGGTTTTCGCTCAACTATCCAAAGTCGCAACTTCAGCCAGCCCATGTGCGGCAGTATTTGGGCGCGACTATAAATACTCTGGCTGCTACAGCTCAGCCGAACACAGCGAGGATCAACAACATCCAGTCGCTGATACAGAGGTTCAGACCGCAGCACTCACTCCCTGCGAGAGTGTTTATGCAGTTGATAGGCATGATGGCCTCCTGCATCTTCATAGTCCCGCACGCGAGGTTGCATATGCGTCCGCTCCAGGAATGCTTGGCACGATAGTGGACTCAGGCTCAAGGGCAGTTGAAAGACCTAGTGTTGGTGACGGGTCGGGCATACAACTCTCTGCATTGGTGGACTCCACACAACCTTTGCAAGGGCCGACCGTTCCAGGAGCCTGTGCCACAAATTATCCTGATGACGGACGCATCTCTCCAGGGCTGGGGAGCGCATGTACTCCACTACACAGTGCAGGGGCTATGGTCGACACAGCAGAAGAAGATGCACATCAATTACTTAGAACTGATGGCAATCTTCATGGCACTGAAGTCCTTCAAAGTACATCTGTGCAACAAGGTCGTGTTGATCCGGACGGACAACATGACGGCAATGTACTATATCCAAAAGCAGGGAGGCACACACTCTCCACAGTTGTCTCATCTGGCTCAGGGCATGTGGAAGTGGGCCATTCAGAGGAACATCTTCCTCATGGCGGAACACCTCCCGGGCGTGGACAATCAGATTGCGGATCTGCTCAGCAGGTACAGCCACCAAATGCACAAGTGGGAGCTACATCCATCAGTACTCCACCCGTACTTCCAGCAGTGGGGTCATCCAGAGATAGACCTGTTTGCCACAAGGGAGAACACAAAATGCCCAAGCTTCGCCGCCAGGTTCCCACATCCACAGTCGCAGGGCAATGCGATATGGATGAACTGGTCAGGCAAATTTGCGTACGCTTTTCCCCCAGCACCTCTCATACCGCTGGTGGCACGGAAGCTGCTGCAACACTCGATGACACTCATCCTGGTTGCTCCAACGTGGGCACGCCAGCCATGGTACACCACGTTTCTGGAACTCTCCGTGGTACCGCATCAAAGGCTGCGCCTCACACCCAAGCTCTTGACGCAGAACCATGGCGACATTCAGCACCCAGATCCGCAACAGCTGAACCTAGCGATCTGGCTCCTGAGGTCTTAGAGTTTGGCTACCTTGATTTGCCCCCGGAATGCATGGACATCATCCGGGAGGCGAGAAGGCCAACAACCAGAGCTTGCTATGCAGCAAAATGGAAGCGGTTTGTCATTTACTGTACAGAACATCATATCAACCCGCTAGATGCATCCATTCCAAATATCATCTGCTATTTGTTACATCTTTACAAATGTAATCTGGCGTATGCTTCCATTCGGATACACTTATCCGCCATAGCGGCTTATCTCCAAAACAGGCAGCACCTCTCAGTTTTCAGGGTACCTGCCATCAAAGCATTCCTGGAAGGGCTGAAACGAGTCATCCCCCCAGGTCCCCACCAGCTCCTGTGTGGAACCTCAATGTAGTCCTCACCAGGTTAATGGGACCACCGTTTGAGCCTCTACACTCCTGCGAGATTCAGTTCTTGACATGGAAAGTGGCTTTTCTCATTGCCATCACGTCGCTACGGCATGTTAGTGAGCTACAATCGCTCACAATACAAGAGCCATTTATTCAAATTCATCCTAACAGGGTAGTGCTGCGCACTAACCCTAAGTTTCTCCCTAAGGTGGTGTCGCAGTTTCATGTCAATCAAACCATTGAACTACCCACATTCTTTCAAAACCCTGAAACAGTAGCAGAAGGAATGCTCCACACGCTTGATGTCAAACGAGCATTACTGTACTACATTGACAGGACAAAAAGCTTTAGGAAGACACAACAGCTATTTGTTGCCTTCTCAGCCCAGCACAAAGGCAACCCCATTTCCAAGGCAGGAATAGCCAGGTGGATCGTTAAGTGTATTCAGATTTGCTACCACAAGGCAAAGCGCACTTTAACGGTCCCCCCCAGGGCCCACTCTACATGCAAGTTAGGGGCCTCCATGGCTTTCCTAGGTAATATTCCTTTGGAAGATATTTGTAGAGCAGCCACGTGGATTACACCACACACCTTTACTAAACACTACTGTGTAGATGTGCATTCCAAACAGCAGGCAGCTGTAGGTCAGGCTGTTCTTAAAACTCTTTTTCAAACTTCTGCAGCTGGCACGGGCGGCCGCCGTTAATGGAGGGACTGCTATGTATTCTATGCACAGATATGAATTTAGCAGCCCACATGCCTCGAACTGAATATGCTACTTACCAGTATGCATCTGTTCTTGGCATGTAGGGCTGCTAACATTCATATCGCCCCCCCTCCTCCCCGGCGCCCGTAGCGGCTGCAGGTAATTTCTTGCATTCAATCATTAGCATGGACATCATTTACACTATTTCACTCCATCTCTACACAATGGCTAAAAACAATCTGGGGATGGAGTCGATGCCCATGCGCACTGTAGTCCAGGGGAGGAGCCACCTATCTCGTGATACTTCGAAGACTCTTCCAGGACAACAATGTGCAATCATCCGGACCCAACACTAGGCGGCGATCTATGCACAGATATGAATGTTAGCAGCCCTACATGCCAAGAACAGATGCATACTGGTAAGTAGCATATTCATTACGTGTCCTGCTGTCCTGCTCGCCGACCCTGAGACCTTACAGGCCACGCCGCCCCCCTCTCGGGAGACCCCAGTACAGTCCGTACTGAGGTCGTGGGCCGCGCCTGCCTGTGTGCACGCACCCGCTGAAAAGTAAAGATCCGAGGACACCCGCCTACAGGAATGAGTCGCACTGTCCGTGCACGGCTCGTCCACCCAAGAAGGAATCCAAGCATCTCTCAAGGATCCTGCACCGGCTCGGGCCCGCAACGTTTTATTTCCCCGTTCCCACCATCCGCTTTGTGTGGCCGTGAGTAAACTGTACGCTCCGTATTGTTACCCCTTGTACGCCTCGTACTCCCGCTCACGCGAAAGGCGTGAGCATCCAATAGAGAGAGGGGAGTTCTCCCGTTCTACGCGCACTAGAGCGCTACGAAGCGCACAACCCACGGAGTCTGGCCCTAGCACTCTGCAAAGTGCCCCGTACGTTGAAACCCCCCGCAGTACGAGCCGCACAAGTTGAGTACGGCTCGTACCAGGGTTTTGCCTTGCTACGCCTCGGGCTTCTGAGAAGTGCGCAGTATGCGACGTACGCTGCTCATGCTAGATGCGTGAGCCGCGGTAGGGTCTCTTGTATTTCACTGGGGGAAGCGCCCCGAGGCGCTACGAAGCGCCCTGTGAGTCCTAAAGTGGCATCAAGTAACTAGTACCCTAGGAAAAGCATCCTAAAAGACCGTAAAGACAACCAAAGATCTAAGAGAACTATTTTGAGGGAAAATAGACTAAGAAGGAAGCAGCGAACTGACCAAATAGAGGATTGCCATTATTTTCACAATCTTGTGGCCTAAGCTAAAGTCGTTAAATTGGTCTTGTGATAAGTCTTACCTGCACAGATATATTTTTATATAAGGAGAACGTATTTTGACATATCCATAGCCAGGGATCCCATTTCTAACAGTCTGTTGTATAAAAATTACTCTATATCTACTCAGCAAAGTCTTTAGGCTAAATGTCTCAGGTGATACCATGGCTTTCCACAGTAGGCCACCCAGGCCAGCAACAAATGATAGAACTAATTTCAAGAGTTTTTGGTGGCTTGGCATAAGGGCTATTGTCAGGGTCTATGTAAACAGAGGTTCTATTTGTGCAGAAGCCAAAGTGTCACACAGACCTGCACCTGGAGTTCTGCAGCCACTACCCACACTCTGATATCTGTGGAATATGATATCCATCACAAAGCCTATACAACTATCTTGGTTGTCATAGACTACTTCACTAAGAAGGGTATTTCATTCCATGGAAAAAATTCCCTTTTGTCGTGGAACTTCTGAAGTGTTCATCGTTCCCCTCTTTTTTTTTTTGCATGATCTGCCTGAAGTAATCATCACAGACAGATGAGCATAGTTACATCACTTTTCAGGCAGAATTAATGAAATGAATATGTACCAAGAACTTCAGATCTCTGAGTTACCTACCACAATCTGATGATCGGGTGGAATCGTTAAACCAATCATTTGACCAATACGTACACAATTGTTTCTGACAGGCCATCCTAGTGCATGGTACCAATGGTTTGCATTAACTGAATTAGCATACAACAATTCCTTACATTCATCTTTGGGGAGCTCACCATTTTACTGTTCAACCATTAAACACAGGACCCCATAGTGTCCCCGAAAGAATGTTTGGGTTTGGGGGTATGGTACTACCATGATTCAGGCAAGATAACAGACCTGCTGAAGGTCCTGGAAAATGGACATTATGGCAGATGAGAAGCGGACACTAGACTGTTATTGACTCTCTTGCACTCACTGTCTGAGTTGGGGTCATATCCGGGTCATGGAAGGTAGATCCCTATTTGGTCCTCATAGGAACTCATTCCTGTACCTGCCAACGCGTTGCACTGCCTTTGCTGATTCTTACTTAGTTTGCTCATTTTTGGTGTTCCTTGACTGTTTGTTATTTTTCCCTTTATAGTTCTTGTTATATTTCCTTTACAGTTCCTTTAGTCATATCCTCTCCTTGTATTATTGGTTGTGCGATCTCTTGTCTCATTTCTTGAGTAGTCATACCTATGTGTTCAGCAGTGTCCAGAGCTGGATTCCTGCTTGGCTCTCAGTTGGTCTTTGCACCATCCACAGCTGGAACTGGTATACCTTTGTCCCATTTATGATTTATTCTTATCAAACAGTTGGTATGTTATACTTACCGTATGCCTTGTGTTGGAAAGTGGGTTATTGGTAGGGGCAAATGTAGGTCTGCCACTGGCAATTCGGCCACTAACACATGATAGGACTCAGCATAGGTCTTAGAAAATAAATCCTATGCACAACCCTTTGTAACGGGGCTGCGAGCAGACAGGCTTAACTTCAAAGACAGGTATGTAAAGCATTTAAAAACACAATTTCACTAAATAATTAAGACACTACACAAAATAAAAATCCCACACCAATTTATAAAAATAGGTAATATTTTTATCTATTACATGACACCAAAATAAAAAGACATCCACTGTAGGGAACCAGAGATAAGAATTTTAAAAGATTAGTCACTTTCTAGTGCTTAGAAACCAACAGTGCCCCTTTTAGTCATTTCATTTTCTCTGTCAGGGACACACCTTTATAAATGGTTCTGAATACTTTTTTCAGCACTGTGGTGAGCTACCTCCTTCAGCAAGCGGGGTCCAGTTAGAACACCTTCCTGGAGTTCTGCTTGCGGGTCCCAAAGTATCCAACACCCAATCCAAGGTTCTGGAATCTCCAAGAGGGCCCTTAAAAGTGTGAAACTTCAATTCCGCAATCCACTTGAACAAAACCCTTACAAATCCACTGGTACTCCAGGCTTTGAATTCTTTGTGGGGCTGTCCAAGTGAGCTTTGTTAACCTGTAGCTTGCAGGGAGTCCACTGAGTCCTTTTGCAGCAAGGTAATCCACATGACTGCTGTTTCACTTGATGCAGTCTTCAGAGGTCAGGCCTTAGAGTTCCTTGCACAGCAAAATCTTTTCAGCAGGGCACTTCTTGCTCCAGTAAGTTTCAAGCAGCAGATCTGAAGGGCTCTGCCCCTCTCAGATACTTATTCAAAATTCTCTGGGTCAAGCACCAGGTCACTTCTGACCAATGAGAGCAGGGCAACTCCTCATAGTTATAACCACATCCTGTAGAGTGTGGCATTATTTTATCCCAGAGTGCATCATTCTTCCAAATCCATAATGGCTGATTTTCCAGCAAGGAGGTAAGAGCTGGCTAAACACACCCCCTGGGATGGCTTATTTCCATGGACTCACCCCCTACCATCTGCACATACCTTCCTTAAGCCTAGCCCTGACTCTGGGTCAAGAGTGTCAGAGTGAGACTGAAACCCAGGCCTCCCCTCTGCCTTTGAAGAACATAGTTTACGATGCCACCTCCTGGCCTGGCATTCCTATAGACCAGCACACTGCCCTCCCAGCAGCCTGGCTAATCCACTTAACTCTGACCAATCAAGGCAGACCACTGAAAGGCTGAATTTGGACTTACAAACAAGAAAGTCTTATAACGTCTTGTATACACACTTTAGGAGAAATTCAACAATATAATAATGTTGGATTTACTACTACCATTCTGGGAAGTTTTTGAATGGTCCAGCTTGTCCTCTCCTATCAATATTTATTAATCAATAACTTCCTACCATGTTAACCTATGGGCCATGGGGTTTGCAATGGGTAAAATGACTTGGGCCACTTTTCTAGCACCAGGGCTTATAAAACCATATATTATAAGTATTTCCCTAATTTCTAGAGGACCCACACTCCCTGTGCAACTAGGGGAGACTTCAAAGGTTCTGAATCTGCAGAAATATTGGAGATCTTCCATACCCAGTTCTTCTAACATCAAAGTCGAATTTGAGCAGCTCTTTAATACAATGTGGGGAGTGAAATGTAAAATTTCACTTTACCCAGGCATATAACAACTCATTTTATAAGGGCGCACCTTATAGATAACTGACCCCCCGACCCCTGGGATACCTTGGGGTGACCCTGGCGGTCCCTAATATGCAAAAACATGGTAGGTTTTTCATTTTTAAGGGCCCCTACTCCCAAAGTCGAGTTTGGGCACAATTTAAGGTTTAAAAGCTGTCCTGGCAACCAGTGCTGCTTTTAAACTGACCTCAGGCTTCAGCACTGCACACATGCTAGTGCAGAAAATCTGCTGGCCTCTAAACTGCCATGCCCCAGGATACTGGAGACTTCTAGGTAATTTCAATCCCCTGCCCTATCACATACTAGGGGCTTATGGGGTAGGTCATGACAATTACAGGGGGTACCCCACCATACCATAGTGTACTCTAGTGTATGTTGGGTGTCTTAACTGTATTCTAATGTGTTCCTTTTAGCTTGGCACTGGCCCTAGGCTTGGCTAAACAGAGCCCAGGGTCAGTCAGAGTCAGTTACCACCAGTTCCAGTCAGCAAAAAGTTGGGGGTGTCCAGAGCATAGGATGACTTTGCAACAGAGCCCCCCCCCCCCCCCCAAACGAAAGGTGATGGGTTACTAACCTAAACCCTGGTAGTCCTCATTGGCTAAGTGAAAAACCTGGAAAGTCCATATGCATTGGCATGGGCAACCCCAGGTCTGTGTTCCACTGTAAAGTCCATTCCCTGTAGGGAAATGGACCACCTTAACAGCTTGGGATTCTCCCCTCTGATCTGCATGAGCCATCTGAGAGGCCTGTGGTCAGTTTGAACACGAAAGTGTGTCCCAAACAAATATGGCCTCATCTTTTTCAGTTACCACACCACATCAAAAGCCTCTCTCTCGTGGCACTCCACCACTGCTCTCTGGGAAGAAGCCTCATGCTAATAAAGGCAACTGGCTGATCAAGGCCCCCTTTATTTAGCTGTGACAAAACTGCCCCAATCCCTTGCTCTGAAGCATCAGTCTGAACTACAAATTCCTTTGTGTAGTCAGGGGCCAGTAACACTGGTGCTGAACTCATAGCAGCTTTCAGAGTGTCAAAAGCCTTCTGACACTCTAGGGTCCAAATCACCTTTTGGGGCCTCTTTTTAGAATTCAGTTCTGTTAGGGGCCCCACAATGGTCCCATAATTTTGAACACACCTTATATAGTACCCTGTCAGTCCAATGAATGCCCTGACCTGAGTCTGGGTAACAGGAGCTGTCCAATCCAAAATAAATTGGATTTTAGCTTAGGGAGGCTGTACATGGCCCCACCTACCAGGAGGCCCAGGTACACCACAGAACTCTACCCTATTTGGCACTTGCTTGCCTTAATAGTCAGGCCTGTCTGCTGCTTGGCCTGAAGTACTTCCTTTAGGTGGTTTAAGTGATGCCCCCAGGTAGAACTGTATACAGCTATATCATCCAGATAGGCTGC
This sequence comes from Lissotriton vulgaris, assembly GCF_964263255.1. Classification (NCBI taxonomy): domain Eukaryota; kingdom Metazoa; phylum Chordata; class Amphibia; order Caudata; family Salamandridae; genus Lissotriton; species Lissotriton vulgaris. Next base: position 46,162 of record NW_028255235.1, read on the forward strand.
ACTGAACTGTTCCAACCCAGACAAGAACCTGCTCACCAACCTTTGGAAGGTGGCAGGCGCATTCTTTAACCCAAAGGGCATTACCTTGAACTGATAATGGCCCTCTGGTGTGGAGAATGTTGACCTCTCATTTACTCCATCAGTGAGGGCAATCTGCCAGTAACCTGAAGTCAAATCAAAAGTACTCAGGTACTTAGCAGCCCCTAACCTATCAATGAGCTCATCAGCTCTAGTTATAGGGTGAGCATCAGTCTTTGTGACTGCATTCAAACCTCTGTAGTCCACACAGAACCTTAACTCCTTGGGTCCCCCCTGAGGATTAGGTTTAGGTACCAGCACCACTGGACTGGCCCATGGACTCTCAGACGGTTCAATTACCCCCAGCTCCAGCATCTGAGCAACCTCAGCTTTAGTGCTGGCTCTGACGTGGTCAGACGACCTATACAGTTTGTTTTTGACAGGTCGCCTGTCACCAGTGTCAATGTGGTGCACACACCACTCAGTGATGCCTGGGGTCAAAGAGAACAGGCCAGCAAACTGTTCCAGCACCTGCTTACAGTCTCTGTGCTCCTGTTCGGTCAATTTGGGAGAGAGCATAACTCCCTCCACTGACTCATCTTGCACATTAGTGGAGAGGAGGTCAGGCACAGGCTCAGTTTCCTCCTCCACACCCTCATCAGTGACCAGTAACATGGTCATGTCTGCCCTGTCATGGTGGGGTTTCAATCTATTCACATGCAGGACCCTGTGAGGGTTCCTGGGGGTGCCAAGGTCAACCAAATAGGTAACCTCACCCTTCTTTTCTAAGATTGAATAGGGCCCACTCCACTTGTCATGGAGGGCCCTGGGAGCCACAGGCTCCAACACTCACACCAACTGTCCTGGAGTATACTCGGGCATAGTAGCCTTTTGATCATACCAGTGCTTCATGAGCTCCTGGCTGGCCTCCAGTTTCCTGTCCGCCTTGTACATGTACTCCGCCATTCTAGATCTCAGGCCTAGCACGTAATCAAGCACATTGTCCTACGCTTCTTTAAGAGGCTTCCCTAAAGACTCTCTTAGCAGGCTCAATGGCCCCCTCACAGGGTGTCCAAACACCAGTTCAAAGGACTGAAACCAACCCCTTTCTCTGGCACCTCCCTGAAGGCAAACAGTAAGCATGGGAGGAGAACATCCCATCTCCTCCTGAGTTTCTCTGACAACCCATTTATCATGCCCTTCAGGGGTTTGTTGAATCTCTCAACAAGACCATTTCCTTGTGGGTGATAGGGGGTGGTGAACTTGTAGTTGACACCACACTCATCCCACATAGCAGTCAGATAGCTGGACAGGAAGTTCGTGCCCCTATCTGACACCACCTCTTTTGGAAAACCCACTCTGGTGAACACACCAAGCAGTGCTCTAGCCACTGCAGAAGCATCAATGGTTCTAAGAGGTATGGTTTCAGGGTATCTAGTAACATGGTCAACTATCACTAAGATATACCTATTCCCTGATACAGTAGGTGGGTCCAGGGGACCAACAATGCCCATCCCCACCCTTTCAAAAGGAACCCCAACCACTGGCAGTGGTATTAGGGGAGCCTTTGTCTTGCCCCCTGCCTTGCCACTGGCCTGACAGGTGGTACAGGAGCTGCAAAACTCCTTTACCTTTTCAGACATAAGGGGCCAGTAGAAAAAGGTTCACCAACCGGTTCCATGTCTTTGTCTGTCCCAAATGTCCTACCAAGGAAGTTATCGTGACTCAAAGTCAGGATGAACTCTCTGTACTTCTGGGGCACCACCAACCTCCTGGTGGCCCCCTCCTTGAGGTTTCTGGCCTCAGTATAAAGCAGTCTTATCTTCCCAGTAGAGTGTGTGAAACCCACTGTCATCCCCCTCCTCTTGCTTAGAAGCAATCCACCTCAAGCTCTCAAGGGTGGGACAGTCACGCTGCCCCTGACTGAAGTCCTCTCGGGAGGGTCCACCTGCTCCTGTCAGTTCTGCCAAATCTGACAGCTCTGGCAGGGATGGAGTCCCTCCCTCAGAGGCCAGATCCTCCCCATCAGGGTTAGATTCTGCCTGCACCTCTGGAGTTCCCTGGGCTGGCTCGACAGGCCCAGTGCCCTTGTCCTTGGGTGCTTGGCCCCTTGTTCCAGGGTCCAAGTGTCCAGCCCCTCCCTTCTGGCTAGTCCGTGACCTAGTCACAACACATACCCACTCGGGGAGCTCCACTATTTTCATATGGAGTCCTCTCGCCACCTCTGACCACGCAGAGGCTTCAAGATCATTACCCAGTAAACACTGGACTTAGGAGCACCCTTTTTTTTTTTTTTTTTTTTATAAATTTTTTATTGAACATAGCAATGGTTAATCAGTGGTACAATGCATCTTTACAGTTTTAAATAAATAAAGAAGAAAGACATCTATATACAAATATATATCAGACATGAGAATTAGGAAAAGGGGAAGAGATTCATCGAGCACAGCAAAAAGGGAATACAGATAACGATTTAATCTAGAAGGGACTGTGCAAAATCCGCAATTTATAAAGTGTCGTTGTAAAAAAGTGCAAAAGCCTACAATAAAGTGCTACTGCATGTGCAAAAAACTATGATACAGCGATATCCAAAAGAAGTGCGAGTGCTTTTAATTGTACTAACCCTTTCTTTATCTTTATTCTTCTTTTGCTGCTCATCCCTCCTTCAGTTGATCCAAATCCCCAAAATATTTCCAATTCCTTTCAAATCTCTTAATAGAACCTACTCTGCCCGCATATGCTTTTTCAAAAAGACAGGTTCTCCTCATCTTATTGAACCATTTTATAAGTGATGGAATTTCCCTTGATTTCCAGTTTTGTAATATTAAAGAGCGGGCAATCGCGCATGATATAAATATAAATACCTCCTCCGATTTGTTGATATTGCTTCTATCCTTGCTTATTCCAAACAAGGCTACTTCTACCGTTGGCGGAAATGGTTTTCAAATGGCCAATTTAATTTGCGCGAATATCTCTTTCCAGAATGACTCCAACATCGGGCAGGCAAAAAAAATATGATACCATCCCCCCTGGCCATGTGCTAAACATCTAAAACACTTATTTTCTGTTCCAGGAAACATTTTTTCCAAAGCCTCTGGCGTATAATAGGCTAGCCAACGAGACAGAAAGGCCATCCTCTTATAGTTGGCAGCACGCAAGGATTTGTTTCCCAGTAAACAGAGAGCCTCCCAATCTTTGAAGGAAAAAAAGCACTGGGTCGAGAGACTTACTTTATTCAGATGTTTAACAATGAGTGGGGATTGGCCAGAGCCATGGAGCAATTTATACCACTGCCCTATCCCGCTGCTCTTCCTACCATAAAGGTTGTTTAGTAAATTATTAGAGGTATTCAACAAGCCACTTCCTTCCTTTTTAATAAAATGAGTGATCTGAAGATATTAAAAAAAGGACAGTCGCCTTAAAATGTTGGATCTAGTTATCACCTCTTGCCAACTAATAACCCTATTTTGGACTAGCAAGTCTCTCAATTCCCGAAACCCACACAATTCCCATTTTTTAATCTTCGAGAAACTTAACGGAAGTCCTATTTTACTACATTCAAACAAACTTAGATATTGGGAACCATCAGAACCATGTTTTTTAAAAAGCAGCAATAAGCGCGTAGTATATTCTTTCAGCGTCTTATACCTCGATTTTTTGGGGAGTTTTGCGGTCTTTAAAAAAATAGGGATTTGAGACCCTGCTTCTTGGACCATCTTCTCCAAAAAGAAATTGTCTCTTGTCTGATACATCCTTAAAAGACCTGCCACTATATCAAAGAATGCAGCTTCGTAGTATGTTTTTAAGTGGGGTAGCGCTAACCCTCCTTGATCTATTGTGAGTTGCACCACCGGGAGTTTAACTCTAGGAGTTTTATTACCCCAAATAAATCCTCTTAACATCGTTTCTAATTCTTTGAAGAAAGACAAATTAATTTTTAACGGTACATTAGTAAACAAAAATATAAGTAGAGGCAGAACTGACATTTTAACCATTGACACCCTACCAATCACTGTCAGGGGTAACAAGAGCCATTTATCTAACATATGCTTGATTTTATTTTTCATTCTTATGTAGTTTAGTTCTAAAAGCATATCATACTCTGCAGTTACAAAAATACCCAGATATCTTATTGGGTCTCTTTTTGCAGCTTGAGCTTGCAAGAAATTAGGGAGAAATCCTGTATCTGTATTTAAAGCAAGAACTTCAGTTTTTTTAGCATTTATCTTATATCCCCCAATCTTTTCATAAGCTTTAAACTCTTTCAATAAGTTCTCAACCACCCCCTTTTCAGGAGCAAGATAAAGAATAATGTCGTCAGCAAAAAGTTTTAGTTTAGACATGCCGAGGATGGGGGGCGTGATAGCTGCATTATCCCTAATCCTTGCCACCAAGGGCTCAATGAAAAAAGTAAAAAGCAGGGGAGATAAAGGGCAGCCTTGCCTAGTGCCCCTGGTTACATTGATCCTGCCGGCCTGTTGTGCATTAATTATTACCTGAGCAGAGGCTCCAGAATATATATTATGTAACATCTTAATTATCTGAACCGGGAATCCAAATTGTCCAAGGGAATAAAATAGGGCGTCCCAATTTACCAAGTCGAATGCCTTTTCGGCATCAACCATTAAAATACAAGCTGGCAGCGAATTGGTGTTCAGATAGTCCAAGGCCTGAATTAGGTATTCCGTATTTGTGGCCATATAACGTCCTGCAATAAACCCGGTCTGGTCATGATGGATTACTTCCTGAGCTGCCAGAACAAATCTTTCTGCCCATATTTTCATAAGTATTTTGTAATCGGAGTTCAAGAGGCTAATTGGCCTGTATGAATTTACATCATCCTTTTTTTATCTTTTTTTAAAAAGCATATAATTGTCGATTCTTTGAAAGCCCCAGGAACCGAACCTCTTAATTTTATATGGTTAAATAATTTTAATAGAGGTTGTTCTAATTCAGCAAGAAATACTTTGTAGAACTCTATAGGGTACCCATCCTGACCACAAGCCTTTCCCCCAGAGGTCGCCTTGATACTTGTACGAATTTCTAAAACAGTTAATTCCCTATCTATTTGTATCTTCCGGGATTCCGAGATTTTAGGAATCTCTAAATTCGCAAAATATTCGTGAATCTTTTCTTCCTCTACCTGGTAGTTTGTGGAATAGATTCTCTCAAAGTGATCTAGGAAAATCCCAGAGATCTTCTCATTTTCCACCACTTCGATCCCACTCAGAGGATCCTGGATTTTAAGTATATGGGAAGATTCCTGTTTTTTTTTTGCAGAGTTGGCTAGTAATTTCCCAACCATCTGACTATCTTCATAGATTCTTTGCTGGAAAGTTTTTGAGTTATTTATTTCTTCGAGAGTAAAAAAATCCCTTAAACATGCTTTAGCTTGCTCCAAGTGGTTTGGTTGAGACTGGAGCTGTAATAAATACTGCTCCTCGACAGTAGATTGTAATTTAGCTATTTTTAGTTTCCTTTCCTTCGCCTGAGCGCTTGTGAACGCGATTATCTTACCCCGTGCTGCTGCTTTAAACCCACCCCAAACTGAGAAGGGTTCAGCTGAGTCTTGATTTATTTCGAAATATTCCACAATCCATGATCTAAATCCAGATACCCAGGTTTGGTCCTGAAGCAAAGTGCGATCTAACTGCCATCTTGGGCGCACCCTATCGGTCCCTCCCAAAACAAGATCCAGTTCAATTCTGCCATGGTCGGAGAAAGGATTGCATCCAAATAGATTATTTGAGATCTGCAAAGATCTTGATATCAAGAAAAAATCTATTCTGGATGCAGTCCGGAAACGATGAGAATAGGAGCACCCTTGACACATCTACCTTCATAGGGCCTGTCACACCTCCCCATTCCAAATCCACCACAGCCATGGGATGGAGTTTGGTAGTGCTGTCTGCATATGTCACTGGGTGAAACTCACCAGGTAACACCCTTTCTGGAGGCACCAGTTCATCCAGGACCATGATTACACTAGCCCCAGTGTCTCTAAAAGCCTCAACCTCAGCCCCATTCACTTTAGGCCTCTGCCTGTAATTGTCCATGTTTGGAGGTAAGGCCGCAAGGGTGCCAATACTCACCCCACCCAGGGACACTAAGGTTGCTTCCACCACCTAAATAATAACACACGAGACTCAACAAAAACAAATGGACAAATTTGTTCCACCTTGTATATCCCCTTCGCCAGAATTCTGTGGGGAAACAGATACACGAGTTTAAGAGAACTGCTCTTAACTCGGGACTGTGTGGGGCAGGTTCTCTCGCCGTCACATAGTCACAAGAGAACGACCTGACTCGTGCTCCCACTTTCGCAGTCCACCTCCGGCGGCGAAGGGGATATACAAGGTGGAACAAATTTGTCCATTTTGAAAAATTGAATTAAGGTAATATTCACCAGACTTGGGGGAGGATTGGAGAACAGGGACCAACACCCTGATGAAAGCCTAAAGCCATCCAGTTGGAGGCATCTAAAAAAGGCAGAAACGTGTTGGTAGAAGCAGAGGGGATTGAGGGATCATAGTTTCCCTATATATACCCCCATTATTTCATTTTAATCCAGCCAGAGTTTTCCCTACAGAATAAAGTAGAAAACTGGGAAATCTCTAGCCTGTTTTATTTCACTTTACTGCTAAGTTTGGTCCTGTCAGTGCGGGAAAGAATTAATCCCGCCATGTATGTTTTGTATGTTTTCCTTTCCATTTAATGTTGCAAGTGTCTTGTGTGTAGTATCACCCCCACTTTTTTTATTTTATCACCCTTACCACCTGTCTTCGTCAAAAAAATCTTACGCTCCACCTAGAGTGTTGGTCTGCGCCTAGGTGTCTGATGCGACCCAATGATGAAGCATGACACCGCAAGGTGTGTGAGGGCAGTTTTAAGTCACCTGCGGACCTCCCTCTGGTGTTTTTGTTGAGTCTCGTGTGTTATTATTTATGTTAATTTGGGAACTTGATCTGTCAATACTTTAAAACAGACAATTTCCAACACTGATGCAATATAGGTTTCTCTGCTATGTGGGCTTGATATGTGAATAAGGGAATTAGAGAAACTACTATCCCTTGTCTCTCTTTTGTGGGTTCCTGCTTCCACCACCTGCCTGTTCTGTAAACCACCCATCACCCCTACACTGACAATGGCAATCCCTGTGGATGGGCCCTTAGGGGGGAGCTTCTTGGTGCAGACAGAATCTCCCTGCTTATGCCCTGGCTGGTTACAGTCAAAGCATTTACCCACCTTTGAGGGATCAAAGAACCTACCAGGCTATTCCTGAAACCTTCTCCCTTTGAATTTGGGTTGGCTCGGGCCCCCCTCCTTGTGCAGGTTTTTGTGGGTCTTTGGAGGACTCCTTAGGTTTTTGACCTTCATTTCCCTGGGCTTTCCCCTGGGGAGGGACCTGTCCTCCTTTCTTCTGGTCACCCCCCTGGTGCTGAATGGAAACCTGGTTCTCACCCACTCATCAGCTGATTCCCCCAGCTCTCTGGGGTCTGTCAGCTTAGAGTCCACTAGATACTGGTGTAACTTCTCTTCTGCGCAATGAGTCAGAATGTGTTCTTTCAAAAACAAATTATACAATCCCTCATATGTGTCAACTTTGTTACCAACAATCCAGCCTTCCAGTGCCATTACTGAAACGTCCACAAAGTCTACCCAAGACTTTGAACTCAATTTCTGGGTGCCTCTAAACTTCACCCTGTACTGTTCTGGAGTCAGACCAAATCTCTTGACTAAGCATGCCTTCATCTGCTGGTATGATTCTGCATCCTCTCCCTTCAGTGTCAGGAGCCTATCCCTCCCAGCTACTGGAATCAACTCCCACAGGAGTGCACCCCAATACCTAGAGTGCACCCTAGTCATTTTAAGAGCCCTCTCAAAAGCTGCTAGCCACTTGTCAATGTCATCCCCCTCAGTGTACTTGGCTACTATGCCCGTGAGAAGTTTAGGTTCAAATCTATCACCTCTGGACATCTCAGCATCTTCTTCACTTTCGCTGCCACTATTCCTTTTCTCCTCCTCCCTCTCCCATTTTCTCTTACCGAATTTGAATTTCTCTTTCTCCAAGGCAATCAACTCTAATTGAGCCTGAAGCTGTCTCTCTGCAAATGACAGTAGTGGTACCTGAGTAAGGGACCCTTCCCCACTGCCACCACCACCTTGATTCACCTGGCTAACACTAGTCACAATGGGAAAGGTCTCATCCTCACCCCTCTCTCGGGTGAGCTTGGGGGGAACATCTTCCCACCCCCTTGAGTTCTCCTCCGCTGCCCTGGCCCAGGCCTTTAGGGACTCAAGCAACCCTGCCTTCCACATCTTCTTGGCAGGACGCAGCCCCCGAAGCCTACACTGTTCCCTAAGATCCGCCATCTTAAACTGGGACAGTTTAGCCAGGTCCAGCTCCATGGTTCCCTAGTTTTGGGTCACAAAAAACTAGGCACAATACACTTAGAACAATTTGGAAAAATCAAAACATTGGATTAAAAACAGTTTAGTCCAAATTCCAAAAATCAAACTCAAATGTTTTGTACTAAGGCAATTTAGAGCATTTTTACAATCTTAAATTATTCACTGAAAGGTGTACTTTTTAAACACAAGTCCTCATCTCAACTGCTGAGCACCAAATGTTGGAAAGTGGGTTATTGATAGGGGTAAATGTAATAAGGCCACTAGCACATGATAGGACTCAGCATAGGTCTTAGAAAATTATTCCTATGCTCAACCCTTGGTAACGTGGCTGCGAGCAGACATGCTTAACTTCGAAGACAGGTATGTAAAGCATTTAAAAACAACATTTCTGTAAATAATTAAGACACAACACAAAATAAAAATCCCACACCAATTTATAAAAATAGGTAATGTTTGTATCTTTTAATTGACACCAAAACGAAAAAAAATTCACTGTAGGGAACCAGAGATATGAATTTTTAAAGATTAGTCACTTTCTAGTGCTTAGAAACCAACAGTGCCCCTTTTAGTCATTTCGTTTTCTCTGTCTGGGACACACCTTTATAAATGGTTCTGAAGAATTTTCTCACCACTGTGGTGGGCCGCCTTCTTCAGCAAGCGGGGTCCAGTTAGAATACCTTCCTGGAGTTCTGCTTGCGGGTCCCAAAGTATCCAACATGCAATCCAAGGTTCTGGAATCTCCAAGAGGGTCCTTGAAAGTGTGAAACTTCAATTCCGCAATCCACCTGAACAAAACCCTTACAAATCCACTGGTACTCCAGGCTTTGAATTCTTTGTGGGGCTGTCCAGGTGAGCTCTGTTAACCTGTAGCTTGCAGGGAGTCCACTGAGTCCTTTTGCAGCAAGGTAATCCACAGGGCTGCAGTTTCACTCGATGCAGCCTTCAGAGGTCAGGCCTTAGAGTTCCTTGCACAGCAAAATCTTTTCAGCAGGGCACTTCTTGCTCCAGTAAGTTACAAGCGGCAGATCTGGAGGGCTCCGCCCCTCTCAGATACTTATTCAAAATTATCTGGGTCAAGCACCAGGTCACTTCTGACCAATGAGAGCAGGGCAACTCCTCATAGTTATGACCATATCCTGTAGAGTGTGGCATTATTTTGTCCCAGAGAGCATCATTCTTCCAAATCCATAATGGCTGATTTTCCAGCAAGGAGGTAAGAGCTGGCTAAACACACCCCCTGGGTTGGCTTATTTCCATGGACTCTCCCCCTACCATCTGCACATACCTTCCTTAAGCCTAGCCCTGACTCTGGGTCAAGAGTGTCAGAGTGAGACTGAAACCCAGGCCTCCCCTCTGCCTTTGAAGAACATAGTTTACGATGCCACCTCCTGGCCTGGCATTCCTATAGACCAGCACACTGCCCTCCCAAAAGCCTGGTTAATGCACTTAACTCTGACCAATCAGGGCAGACCACTGAAAGGCGGAATTTGAACATACAAACAAGAAAGTCTTAACTTCTTGTATGTACACTTTAGGAGAAATTCAACAATATAATATTGTTGGATTTACTACTACTATTCTGGGAAGTCTTTGAATGGTCCGTCTAGTCCTCTCCTATCAATATTTATTAATCAATATCTTCCTATCATGTTAACCAATGGGCCATGTGGTTTGCAATGGGGAAAATGACTTGGGCCACTTTTCTAGTACCAGGGATTATAAAACCATATTTTATAAGTATTTCCCTAATTTCTACAGGACCCACACTCCCTGTGCAACTAGGGTAGACTTCAGGGGTTCTGAATCTGCAGAAATATTGCAGATCGTCCATACCCAGTTCTTCTAACATCAAAGTCGAATTTGAGCAGCTCTTTAATACAATGTGGGGAGTGAAATGTAAATTTCACTTTACCCAGGCATATAAAAACTTGTGTTATAAGGGTGCACCTTATAGTTAACTGACCCCCCAACCCTGGGATACCTTGGGGTGACCCTGGGGGTCCCTAATATGCAGAAACATGGTAGGTTTTTCATTTTTAAGGGCCCCTAACGCCAAAGTCGAGTTTGAGCACAATTTAAGGTTTAAAAACTGTCCTGGCAACCAGTGCTGCTTTTAAACTGACCTCAGGCTTCAACACTGCACACATGCTGGTGCAGAGAATCTGCTGGCCTCTAAAATGCCATGCCCCAGGATACTGGAGACTTCTAGGTAATTTCAATCCCCTGCCCTATCACATACTAGGGGCTTATGGGGTAGGTCATGCCAATTACAGGGGGTACCCCACCATACCATAGTGTACCCTAGTGTATGTTGGGTGTCTTAACTGTATTCTAATGTGTTCCTTTTAGCTTGGCAATGGCCCTAGGCCTATTTAAACAGAGCCCAGGGTCAGTCAGAGTCAGTTCTCACCAGTTCCAGTCAGAAAAAAGTTGGGGGGTGCCCAGGGCACAGGATGACTTTGCAACACCTTGTATCTTCCAGTTGGACAGATTTCCTTCCTGCTGTTACTCCCATACAGAATTGTCCTGTCCCCTGGAACAGAGGAAATCTTGGAGAACTGACTCCAGTCCAGACTTTATCTCCTTCACTCCCTAACATATTTCCTGCATGGTTTCTGTGTTTGGTGATACATTCCCGCTTGTTTACCAACAGAGATTTTAAGGGACGGCAGGTACTTTCAGGGAAACATGACATCTCATTGGTGTGACCTCCATACATGCTTTTTAACCCCTTCGATGCTGTTGACGGAACCATTCCATCATCAGTCACGGTTGAGCTGTGCTGATGACGGAATGGTTCCGTCATGACCACACCCAGTTAAGGGATGTCCAGCACCGGGGGGGAATCGGGGCAGCAGGCAAGGTGTTAAGCAGCATACATGGTTTGTTCGGGCTCTACTGCTAGTGAAGTGAATGTGTCTGATGCCAGCTTTATCAAAAATCTGACATAGTGAGGAACAATGTGGGTGGAATAGGTATTGTAGAAAATATCTAAAAGGGCAAGTTAACTTAAATTTTAAATATAGATCAAATCGGTTTTCAAATCTCATGAGCTACTGTGTGTCAAAACCTAGTATGATGCGTTTTCCCTTCTGTGGTCGTTATTGATCTTACTGACAGCTTACAAGCCAGCCTACACATCCCTCTGCTTAAATATTACACCATTCTTAAATCATACACAGAAATATGTTTGGTATTTCTTTGTAATTGGGTCAGTCAGCTACCATACTGCCAACATTATACCAACAACTTTATTGTGTTGTACTACAGAAATAGAAAAAGAATACATTTTGTGTATACTAAATGTAGAGTTGGGTGTTTACAATTTGTGTTTGCCTTTAACATTCTTGCTCCAAACTATATGATATTTTCAGAACAAATATTCCATAATACTATAGCATAAACAATGCAAATTAATTATGACAATACTTATCATATATTCAAAAATAGTTCTACAGCCTAATTGTTAGTCATTGCCAATAAAGATAACTTTGGTAATCATCATACAGAGTGCTTATTTCATCTTTAGTTAATAGACAGGAAAAAGTTGCAAATGGTAAAAACTAAAAAGGAGATTAAATACATGGTCTGCAAAGGGTAAAAGGAGAGAGGCAGCAATAACAAATATAAGATTGGTATCAACAGCGCATACAACAAAGACATGGTATATGTAAACATATATAACCAGAAATAATTGCCTCCTTGTCTTAAGTAAAATTTAGATTTTCTCTGGGAATGATTGAAAAAACGAACTTTAGTTTAATGTGCCATTCCCTAATTTCAGGATGCAGGGAAGGTGAAAATACATCCACGTCAATGGACATGCGCAGAATCCATAGAATAGGCTCAGTAGTGATGCCAGTGCAGGGAAAAATGGGTAGCTTCAACACACGGAATACTAATAGTCTATCTTGAGAGCTCTATTTTTTTTAAATGCCCAGATCCTTTCTTTGGTGTTTTTTAGGTCGGGCCTGGGCAGGGCATGCGCTGTGAGGCATGCTGTATTTGAGTATGTACTTGAAGCCCCGCCCATTCTCCGCCCATATTTGTCATTGGCTTGTGTCATTGTCCTTCGTAAATGCTGGCTTCTCATTCGTTAATAGGCTTGTTTGTCCCTCCTTAGTACCGCCTTGTCTTCATTTGTAACCTCTGATGAGGACTGGGCCTCTTACTTCTGTTGTTACAGAGGATGCTTTATTTTGTCTGTAAGCACTATTTTATTTAATAAGTTTTGTCTTATTGCAGACACAACATGCTTTCCTGCAACATTCAGCGCGCCATGCGCCCTTTCACTTTCCAAGCAGCCTGGGACAATGGTGGACGCTTCTTTGCAATGCAGTCGGTCTCTCATTAACAAGAGTTTGAGCTATTGACATTTAAAATGACAATGCCTTTAATTTATTTTTTAAGTTTCAAAACAGATAAATAAAAGGCATTGTCATTTGCAATGTCGATATTTTTAAACTCTTGCAAATGCGGGACCTAGTGCACTGCAAATGCTTGTCATTTACATGCACGTTAGAGAGTGGATTCTTCTGTCTTTCAGAGGCCGGGGCACTGTATCAACTATGTGAAACAGCTAGGAATCACTTCTTGACAATGTAATAATTTCTTAAAACCTCTTTTATTGGAAATTTCATGTTTCTATATATTGTAACGAAATCTGAAAGGAACTTCTAACTTGAATATTGCTTTTTAACTAGAGAGTGACAACCGTAAAATGCAGCTAGCCCCCTTTTATTTGAGGGCACAAGAACGTGGTCTAATTTAATTTAATTTAATTTAATTTTAATTTAAAGTTTTGTAGAGCGCGTAGTCACCACGAGGGTATCCCAGCGCTAGAACCTTGTTACTCATGAGGGGGAGCGGACAGGTAAGAGACCGGTTTAGGGGAAGAGGAGAGTTTTGAGGGTTTTTCTGAACCGGAGTAGATCAGGCTCTGTTCTGAGGTTCAGAGGGAGTGCGTTCCACTTGAGTCCGGTGTTTACCGAGAAGCGGCGGCCCCCTATCCGGGCTTTTTTCACCTTGGGGATCGTGATAAGGTTTCCGTGCTCTGAGCGGAGCGCTCTCGTGGGTCTGTAGGGGGTGATCCAGTTGTTTAGTATGGGGGGGCCGGTGTTATGGAGAGCTTTGTGGGCCAGACAGAGGGCCTTGAAAGTGACCCTTTCTTTGATCGGGAGCCAGTGTAGCTTCCTAAGAGCGGGTTTGGCCGATGATCTGGCCGGGGTGCTTGTTAGGAGTCTGGCGGCGGCGTTTTGAGCCTTTTGCAGGGTTTGGAAGGTGGATTCCGGGGCGCCCAGGTAGATGGCGTTACTATAGTCCAGCCTGGATAGAATTAGGCCCCGGATCAGCGTAAGGCGCGACTGGAAGGGTAGGAGAGGGATTACTTTCCTGCAAGATTTAAGTAACCCGTAGCAGGTTCCGGCCGTCTTTCTGGCCTGGGTCCGGAAGGTAAGGTCGGTCTCCAACCACACACCGAGGCTCTTGACCTCCTTTTTGGGAGTGGGAGGTTCGCCCATGCAGGCGGGCCAGAAGTTGGAAGGGATGTTAATAGTATTTTGTCCAAGGACCAGGATCTCTGTCTTGGAGCCATTGAGCTTCAAGGCGGAGTCGCTCATCCACTGGTATACACTGGAAAGGCAGTCGTGGAGGTTGGAGGGCTCGAGTTTAGGGTGGGAGAGTGTGACCACCAGTTGTGTGTCGTCGGCGTAGCTGACGATGGTGACTCCGAAGGGTGAGACAAGTTCCTCCAGTGGGGCCATATAAACGTTGAATAACGTAGGGCTCAGGGAAGAGCCCTGTGGCACACCGCACTGGAGGGGGATGGAAGAGGAGCGGCTTTCGCCTTCCCATACTTGATAAGAGCGTCGGGAGAGAAAGGACGAGAGCCACTTCAGGGCTTTGCCCTTAACCCCAACAGTCCCGAGGCGGTGGATTAGAACCTGGTGGCTGACCGTATCAAAGGCCGCACTCAGGTCTAGGAGGACCACTGCCACTGATCCTCCTGAGTCGATGATTTCCCTGGTTCTTTCCACTGCCACAAGGAGTGCAGTGTCTGTGCCTTGGCCAGGTCTGAAGCCAGTCTGCGAGTCGTTGAGAAGATGGTTTGACTCGAGGTATTGTGACAACTTTTTGTTAACTAATTTTTCGGCGACTTTGCCTATCCAGGGGAGAAGTGAAATGGGTCTGTAGTTGGAGAGGTCAGTAGGGTCAAGCGACGGTTTTTGAGAAGCGCTTTGACTACGGCTTCCTTCCAGGTGGAAGGGACCACTCCTTGTTCCAGTGAGATATTGATCAGGGCAGTCAGTTGAGGGACTATAGTCTGCACGATAATTTTTGCGAAACGTATGGGGACCGGGTCGCTAGGGGCTCCGCTCTTGGTTGAGGTAAATGTGATTCTTACTTCTTCTTCTGAAACCGGGCCGAGCGACTCTAGAAAGGGTTTGTCTTCGGGAGGCGTCTGCTCCTTGGCTCTTTCTGAGATGTTGGAGTTGGCAGGTGGGAGGGAGGAGAGTATTTTTTTAATTTTTTCATCGAAGAAAGAGGCCAACATGGCGCATTTTTCCTCGGCTTCTTTGGGGTCCATGGGTTTCTGGGGGGGGGCAGGGACACGGAGGAGTTCTTTAAAAATGGAGAAGGTCTCCTTGGATGAGCAGGCAGAGTTTTTTATCTTTTCCTCGAAGTAAGTCCTTTTAGCGTCATGTAAGGCTTGTTTGTAAGCTTTCATGGAGCAGAGGTAGACGCTTTTCTCTTCAGCTGATTTGTATTTTCTCCATAGGCGTTCTGTCTTTTTGCAATGTTTTTTGAGAGAGGCGAGGGCGGGTGTGTACCAGGGGGAGGGACTAATTCTTTTCATGTGTTTTAGCGAGCTAGTCAGTGGAATGGAGCTGTCTAGGGGTTGAACTAGCCAATCCATGAGTTCTCTGTCCGCGGTATTAGGGTCCGTGGACAAAGGGGGGATGGTATTGCGTAGTTTGGCTTCCCATTCCTCTGGAACTAATTTATGCCATCGTCTGGTTTGTACCCTGGTTTTATGAGAAGGCCCTGGTGATGTGTCGAGTGACCAGTGCATGGGTATCAGCATGTGGTCTGTCCAGGGCAGGGGGGTGGGGTCCTGGGCGTACAGGTTCGCAATGTTAGAGAAAATGGGGTCTAGGAGTTGACCCTTCTCGTGGGTGGCTTTAGGATTTTGCAGGAGGAGGTCAGCTGTGGTGAGATCTGCAAGCAGGTTTGCTGCGGTATTATTCGTGGGGTCCAAAAAATGAATATTAAAGTCCCCTAAGAGGAGGAAATTGGAGACCGAGATGGACTTGAGTAAGATATGGTCCATCAGAGTGCTGGTGAATTCCCCTAGGGATCCTGGGGGTCGGTACACAAGTAATCCGGAAAGGGAGGTGGAAGGAGAGATCTGGATTGTGAAGTAGCAGTTCTCACAGTCTTTAACAGATCCGGTCTCGATTCTGCATTTGAGGTGATCTTTGAAGAGTATGGCTAGGCCTCCGCCTCTACCACAAGGGTTTCATGATTCTTTCTGCAAGATACATCATAGTTATGGTTTTATACAGGGAGCTTAGTGGGCCGAAGTAGAAACATATATAGTTTTGAAAATGTACAAAAAGTATACTTCATATAGAGTTGTAAAGCACAAAATATTGTGTTTATACTTGAATGAGTAAATCATTGTAGTTGGCCATCGCCAACCCCTATTTTGGCTTTCAAGTTACAATTATATTTCTACAGGTGGAAGCAATTAACTGGTTTGATCGGAAAAGCCAGTATCTCTATTATCATTTTTCTTTTACATTAGTTCAGTGTTCACTTTCACATGCATTAACAAGAGACCGACTTCCCACCTTATGCACTTGTGTTTAGTTAGATTAATAACAGTGTAAAGGCAGTTAGTTAGTTTATGTATGTATGCATAGTTAGTTAAAACCGTAGCATATAATTTACATTTATCATAAAAGAAAAAATTACTTTTAAAAGTTATACATCCGACAACATTTCATCACAGTCTAGCACCTGAAGACACTGCTATAAAAGCATATACCATTTATAAAATATATACAGATAACATATAAAAACAAAGATATCTTTCCAACAATTCTGAGTACCGGGAGGTATTTTGTATCCCTAAACTGCATATGCGCTGTACAATAATTCAAATGCAGTGATATTAGCAATACTGTATTAATATGACATGAGATTATAACAAATCAAAATATGGCAGAGTAAACTTTAAATATTTTATTAAGTTTCACGTACAAAACCAATCCTCAGCTGTATCTAATAATAGTTTTTTTTTTCAGCCATATTTAAAAATGTTGTATATCGACAGTTGATTATTGGGTCAGTGGATCTTAGACATGAAATGTCAGCTTGCCTACAGGTGTGGATTTCCTGCTCCTTAAAAAAAGATTCCAACTCATTTCTTCTTTTTTTCAGTCTGTGGCATACACACACTATGTGAACAGTGTTCTTCATCCCTTTATTACACAGTCTACAGAGTGTTCTTGTAGATGTTGTATTCCATTCATGTTCTTCCCCTGGAGTTTTGCCGAAACCGAAATATATCAAATCGATTTTCAGTTGTCTTTACCAGCCGCTTTCTAAGTATGTGTGGGTTTTAAGAAGTTTGTATTCATTAATACCCGACCAGGCATGGGTTCTGCTCGCAAATGTCTCCTTATCCTTTACAACACTGTAAAGGCAGTGATATTAGAGCTTCTGATGAAGCGTACAGTTCCCTTACGGGGCTTCTAACAAACGGCTAAAACATGTTGACAAGAGAAAGAGAGGAACAGTTGCAATTCTCCAACAAACTTAATTTAATTGAATTTTACCACAGGCACCCCTGCCTCTAATTAAAGTTCCCTGGGTGTCCAACAGGTAATTTTAACATTTCTCTTCTGAAGCTCCCCTTTATTAAAATCATACCTCTAGAAAAATATCTCCATATGAGCTCCGATGTTTAGAACCTGCTCACACAATAACGTCTATTGGCTTGATGAGGAACAGGCCCAATAATGAAGCATATCTCTTCAGTGGCTTAGGGTCTTGCGTCCTATGGGTAAGCATACCCTTTTAGATTAAGGCGGACCAGCCTTCTCGATCATCTGCACATTCGTGCACCACATTTATTTCAGATCATTTTCCCTTCTGATGTATCTTTGTAATTGTTTATCTGGCCTACTAAACATGACCTTCAGATTAACTTAATTTTTGGCACATGCAACATAAGCATAATATTTTTGTACAGTACACGTTCACCCCAAAGGGTATCTTGGCACTGAATAACAGATGTTTATTGTTGACCAACTCAATGGTACTCATGTTATCAACCTCAGAAGGATGAAAGGCTGAGAGGATCCACCAGGATTTGAACCTGTGATCATAAGGTCAAACTTAGGCCCCTACAGTGGATGCATTAGTCCACTAAGCCACCAGACTCTACGTGTTATTGACCCTTACTGGCAGAGCTCAGCCATGACTGTTGCTAAAAGCACATCTTAGCCCAAGCCCTATGCATTTTTGTCCCACAGTACCATACCTCTAGGCCTCAAGCCTTAAATGGATTGTCATGTCACAATGAAGCTCAAAATCCCAGCTAACATAATTAAACTTTCAAGAATGCTTATTGGTGGTGTTTGTCAGAGATGCAAACCTGGGCAAAGAGAACTGTTTTTTTCCACTGGATGACTTCTTTAAACCCATACACAAAAGGAAAGAAGACTTTATAGACATACCTATAAGAGTGTGGCAAGAGAAAAGAGATACTGAAATAACTTATTTTGCAAAACAGAGACCCCGAAACAGCTGCCAGACTGTCGGCCTTCCCCATTCCCACTGTCAAGCACTTACTACAACTATAGAATTACTCGAGTTTTAATATATGTGGGATGTGAAGATGGAGGAAGAGCTTCACAAGAGGTTGAGTTTTGAGCAATCCGGTGGTAGTGTCTATAGTTTTGCAGAATGCATGTTTTCTTTCAAAATGTGTTTTCAAGTAGAACTAAAAACGGGGCAGAACAATGCTTTCCCCTGTAAAGTTACACAAAACAAGAGGTCTCGGTGAGTCTCCAAGGGCTTTATGCGCTAAATCAGACATGGGCAATTGCAACATGAAACAAGCATTGGCAAAGTCAATAGGGCTAACCTGCATTTTCAGTTAAGAGCAATCCCTGTTGACTTTCAGCGAAATCCGGACAAAAGAATGATAATGATTGCCAGGCAACATGAACACCAGCACAGCCTGCCAGCAAAAAGAAAAGGATCTGCCAAGGGTGCTGAAAGGTAGCAATGGCCTGGTGGCTGGCTGAATGGGCAGGTGTCCAATGTCAAGATGAAAGGCTTGGGCTTGCTATTTGTCTTACCACAGGATTCCTTATTACTGACTCCAGCCTCCCGGTTTTTAAATTTGTATCACTGCATATTGCCGCTCACGGCCTTATGATTTTAAATACTCTGCACATTATACTGTTTTTACTTGCTTGGCCCGCACTTACCCCATTCTGTCTCCCAAGCACTCCTCTCCGGTCCAACCCGGGTCCGCCCGTTGCGTGGAGAGAGGCTGTGCTGACGGGAACGATTACGGGTAGTCACGGGTTACTGTAGGTCACTTCCGGATCAGACCGGAAAGGAGGGCGGCGCTCTAGCTGCCTCCTTCATTACTTATTCCCATGCCTAGCACGACGCGCAGCGGACGTGCCGGGGGGGGCGCCGAAGGCGCGCCAAAGGCAAGTCCGTCTGCGCACGTCCACGCCAGTACGCTGCCAGGTGCCAAAACCCCTGTATGTTTTACCACAGAGGCCCCCATGGAGATACGACAAAAGTATAGCTACTCCAGGGACACCCTTCTTGAGATCAGGCAGACCACATGTGGCTCGATACAAAATAGAGGTTATACACCGGAAGGCCGGTTCTCATGTTTAACTTGTAAATACCAGGCTTCTGGACCACTGATCACCTACAACATACATAGCCATTCTTTGGTTCAGGCACACCCTTATCGGAACTCTGTCCCTCTCTCCAAACCCCAGGACACCCTACCTAGACAGGAAAAGTGGCACTGTCTTTTGGCTAATGTTAGATCCCTTCCCAAACATGCTACCGCTATTTGGGATCTTCTGAACGATCAAAACCCGGCTATCGGATTTTTCACTGAAACCTGGATTAAACCTACTGCTATTCCAGCTATTGCCCTTGCGTTACAACCAGGCTTCTGCATACAAAGATTAGACAGATCAGAAAGAGTGGGAGGAGGGATTGCTATTGTCCATAGAGATTCACTGTCGATCACCATTCTTGACCAAATAAGTACGGAATTATTTGAATGTCTCATCTTCAAATGTGATCTACATCCCCAGCAAAGTTGGAAAGGGGCCCTGGTTTATAGGCCGTCTGGCCCTATGCAAGACTTTAATGGACGTCTACTAGAATTTATTTCCCCTCACATAATTGTCACACGAAACTTCCTACTCTTAGGAGATTTTAACATCCATAGTGAGGATTCCCATAACCTTGAAGCGGTAAGTTGCCTGGAGGAAATGGCTTCCGCAGGTCTCGTCAAAATCAATAACGCCCCTACACATATAGCTGGACCCACACTTGACCTCATCCTTTCCAATTCACAATATATTACCTATGAGGATACTACCCCATTGACCTGGTCAGATCATTCATTATTGAGTTTTAAATTATCCAGCCCCTCCACCTCATCCTGTCCCGCACCAGCTATGAACTGATGGTACCGACCATGGCATAAAATTAACACCGACCTTTTTGCATCCCCATTTATGACATGGGATGTAGACACACGCCACTTCAACGTAGACCAACAAGTATTACACTTTAATGCGACTATTTTGAAGATCCTGGACAAAAACGCCCCACTTAACCTCATGCGCGCTAGCGGAATTCCGCTCGCACGCTGAGATTTTTTAAATCGCATGTTACGTGACGAGCTGGGCTCGTCATCAGCGTGCGAGGAGGCTACGCCGTGACGAGCCCAGCTCGTCATCAGCCTGGAAGGGGTTAAACCAGTTACACATGCCCATACACTGACATTCTCAGACTGGTATTCCCCAGCCCTTAGGGCAGAAAAGAAGGGATGCAAAAAACTAGAACGCATCTGGCGATCACAACATAAGGACTCAGATAGAGAGACATACAAAAGTGCTCTAGCAACATACCATACTAACCTTAAAAAAGCGCGAAAGGCACATATTTCCCAGCAATTGGAGGAAGCTGGCTCCAATTCCAGGACTTTATTCAACATAGTTAAATCTTACGCGAATCCTAAAGCCTGTGAGATGACTGCATTTCCCTCACAAGCCCTGTGTGACAATGTTGCGTCATACCTTATTCAGAAAATTGATTCTATTTACCAAAAAATTACTTTAGCCAACCCTATTTCCCTGCCTGAGACACCCAACGCAGCCCCGTCACAGGACACCTCTTACTTTTTGCGCCCTTTCCCACCTCTTTGCCCTATGGAAGTCGCAACCTTACTAGATAAAACGAAATCAGGCTCCCCATTGGATATTATACCTGCCAAAATCGCTGCTAAATTTGCTGGACAGCTTGCCCCCCCTATCTGTGCCATCCTTAATAACTCCCTTAACAAGGGCTATCTCCCAGTTTCATGGAAAGATGCGCAAATTATACCCTTACGTAAGAATCTCAAAGCCCCAATCACTGACCTTAGCAATTACCGTCCCATCTCTTTGCTCCCCCTACAGACCAAACTAATTGAAAAACATATTAATAGACATCTTTCAGAGTATTTAGAATCTACACATCAGCTTGATGCCTCCCAATCAGGGTTTAGAGTCAAACATAGTACCGAATCTGCCCTTATTGAAGTTAAGGACAATATTCGGATGGCCCTGGACAAAGATCAGGCAGCACTTCTTGTGCTGCTTGATCTTTCAGCAGCATTTGATACGGTCTCCCATCAGATCCTATTGGAGAGACTAGTGAGGATAGGTGTTAGAGGATTGGCTCTACAATGGCTCACTAGCTTCCTGACAGATAGGACACAGACCGTTATCATGGGCACCTTTTAAATCAACCACAACTAAAGTCAGCAAAGGGGTTCCCCAGGGCTCCTGCCTGAGCCCGACCCTTTTTAATATTTGTTTCTCCTTTAACCAGACTGATGAGAGATTTAGGCTTCACCCCTATCTCGTACGCAGACGATACTCTGCTCCTCCTGACCTTTGTCAAAAACAACCCCAACATCCAACCTAGATTTTCGGATGGCATGAAAGCCATTGCTGCTTGGATGCAGACCATACAACAGATAATGCTGTTCGGAGGAGCTGAAATATGCTGGACACCCACCTGGTGGCCAGATGAACTAGGTACCGCCCCCACCCCCAAGGACGCGGTTAAAAATCTGGGGGTCAGAATTGATCGAAAACTGACTCTAGAGACACATGTCAACACCACGGCGGGGTCCTGCTACTACATTCTGGGCCTCCTACGCAGGATATTCCCCCTTTTGCCCACTTCCACTAAGAAAACCATGATGCGTGCCTTGGTACTTAGCAGGATAGATTACTGTAATGCCCTTCTGTTCTCAGCCAACACTGCTGCTATTAAGAGATTACAGGTTGTACAAAACACCGCTGCTCGCCTTACGGTTGATGCACCGGCTAGAACACCTTCAGCACCTCTCCTGAATCAGCTACACTGGCTCCCCATTATAAAAAGAATAAAGTTTAAAATAGGATGTATTATCCACAAGGCCCTCAGAGGGCAAGGGCCCATGTATTTGACCTGTAAATTGACCCCTTATTTTCCCACGCGCTCACTTAGATCTAGCTCAGAGCTACTGATCACCGTTCCTAGGATCAAAAAAAAGCACGTAGTGGAGCCAAGGCATTTTCCTACCAGGCCCCTATGTTTTGGAACCACCTGCCTTTATATCTACGTGCCTGTCCCAATCTGATCCTATTCAGAAAAATGTTAAAAACATATCTCTTTTAATCATTCACTGGTACTGCTATGATGTTTAGTCCCAAGCGCCGAGATACCCTCATGGGTGATTCAGCGCTATACAAACCAATAAACATAAACATAAACAAACGTAAGGTAGCCAGCCATTGCATTAAAAATGAAAAGCAAAATAACATGGAACCTTTAGGCTTGCTAAAGGTGTGAGCAGCAAAAAAATAACGGTCAAGTGTCATGTGATCATAATGTGAAGTGGTGCAATAAAAAAAGTAAAACGCATTAATGGAAATCTAACTGTTTCTGGGCTTTATCTGATGACGTGCATGTTACATACAAATTAAACCTAATTGTATGATAAACATGCCCACACATCCTTTATTGTGTGTATGTGAAAAGATTAGGGCCTAGGAAACTCATTTTAAATTGTGATAATAGCAAATATACTGTGCAAGATTGCCACATTCTGTTATAAACAAGTCGGTTCTGGTTGTGTTAACTAAAATATGCGAAATGAAGCACAGAGAAAATCTTCCTTTTTTCAGTTTAGGAAGTTGTGTGCATTAAGCAACATCGCAAGACCCTCCAGCCAGCACCAACCTGATTTGGAAATAAGCATACTTTGATACAATTAGCTGCCTTTCCGGTACGACTTTAACTAAGGCATTGGTCATGCAATAATGTGGAAGCGAGGATGTGGAAGCAAGGATCTGCAATCTCAGCCCCCATCTGCTCTCCATGGAGAATCATTGAGGAGAAAGGTATAAAGGGATCTAACTGTTATGAAGGGGCTGTTGTTTGGGGAGAATATAACTCTCACCAAAAAAGGAAGAGGAAAATCAAATCAGCCTCACTTCTTCATGATAAGCCCTTAATGGTATTAAGACCGCCATCACACCCCAAATAGTGTCATGCTTCATCATAGGGCGCAGATTAAAGCTCAGAGTGGGGCAAAAAACACATTATTATTCTAAGGGCAAAAGTAACCCTACAAAAAATGAGATCCTCCAACACATAAAGTCTAAGCCCCTATCCTCATTCTAGCATAGAGGAAGGAGGGGGTTAAGTTGGGAAGTTATCACCAGATTTTTCCCAGAAAGAAAAAAAGTGAAGATGCTCTAGCCACTGAATAGGTCTAACATTATAAACCTATTCCAAGAAATTTCAGACTTTGCCGAAATAAACACAAAATATAATAAACAAATAGGTTTAATCAATAATCAATATCAGTAATACAAATGGTAGAGAGGTGACTAAAATCTTTCTTTTTTTCTCCTTTTGTAAGGAATAGGATTTTAAAAGTATCGGATGTGTTAAATGGAATCAGCCTTGAAATAAAACATAATTTCAAATCAGCAGTAAAAATTAAGAAAATTAAGAAAATCGCCAACAAGACATTTTTAGGGAACCATTTAGGGAAAATATCAGGCCAAGTATCTCTTTGTGAACATAATTTTGATCCCAGACAAAATAATAAATGGCAAGATAGATAATAGCACTATTCTGAACAACACAACTTTGCAATGTAATAAGTGATGACATTAAAAATGACTGAATGGTGTCAACAAGCAAATATCCAACTTTCAACCAGTATGACATTTTATCTCATTAAAATGATTGTCTGCAACATTCTCCATGGAATGCGTTAGCATAATATGGGGTGTGATTCAGCAACATTTAATCAGTGAGGAGGAATGGCCATAGTTTTAAATGAATAATTAAGGTAAATGTTATGTTAGAAAGGTTGAATCAAATTCTAATGCTCCTGGAAACCTGGCTGCAGCAAATACCCATGAAAGAAAGATTAGCTGCTTTCTATGAGAACAGTTGTTAGATTGGTGATGAAAGACTACCTGGTGGTTTACTCATACTAGTTCCAACAAAAACTATAAAAAGTATAATAATGTTCAAAGTAAACACAAAATGTGTCCAGATAAATGTAATTCATGTAAATGCAGTGTTAAATGATCTGATTTCTGTAAATATTTATATGCATACGAATAAGACATCTATAATAGTGACAATAATGGAAGAAATTTGTTTAGAAATCGAATGATTAAAGTTAAAATATTAAGTAATTTGTAGTAATAGTGGAAGATTTCAATTTGAAGCTGTTTCCTACAACAACAGATGAAATCTTAGGGGATATATTAAATTAATCTAAATCTCCAAAGGAGAATTTCCATGTATGCTTTTGCTCAGGAGTGGAAGAAAATGTATGTTGATGGTTAGAAGTAAAGGAGCTTTTCTGTCTTGATGATGGTCTTACTGTGTTCGATTCTCCAGCTAATAAAACCTTCCGCCATGGAAATCATGTTAGGCCTATTGATTTTATTTTGTTGTAACTTGACAGCTTCGTCGCGTAAGGGACTATAAGCTGTTAAATACTGTCTGGAGTAATAACTAGGTGGTGTACCTCTCTCTAACACTATGGGCCTGATTTTGATGGTGGTCAGACCGCACACCGATAGGACTTCAGTGGCGGTTCAACTGCCAAAAGCGCTCTTGCCCAATGCAGGAGGTCAGACTCACAGCAGGTTGCGTACAGATCGCCGACTCCGACAGCATCAGTGATCCCGTTGGGGCGGCAGCCTGCATCACAATACTGAATGGAGGCGTGCTGAGTCAGGCACCGCCTTAGGGATTACGATATCCCTTTCCAACAGCCTTTTCATGTCTTAAAGACCGTTGTGAAAAGGCTTGTGGAAACGGATTTTGGGGGCCCCAGACAGGGCCCCCTTCCATCGTTGGCCACTGTTAAGTAGCCCTGGGGGCACATGTAGTGCCCCAACATTCTCCCATGCACCATGAGCCATACACTACAGGGTGCATGGCATATGCTGCATGGATGTGCAGGAAGTTATCCTACATGCCGGCTTGTGCTGCCACCCCTTTCATGGGCTGCAGCACAAACCGCCATGTAAAGGAGCACTTTGCAACCGGCAGCCGGGTGGTCGCATCGTAAATGGGCGGTTGGACCGCTGCCTGCTTGTCAGGTGGTTTTCTGTAATTTCGGGTGATTCGGGTGATGGTCCGTCCGCTGGTTATCATAATCGGGGCCTAAGTGAGAAAGCGTACATCCCTGATAAAGTTTTCCCAGTAGAGCCTGTATATTCAAGAAGGCTGAATCATGTGTGGACAGCACTCACATTCAAATGCTTCATGCTAATTCATCAGATAACTGCATGGAAGAGAAGTTCTATAAAATTCTGAGCAAGCATTGCTAGTACAAATACACAGAAAGCAAGGTTGTTAAATGTCTCCAAGTTATAGGTCCAAATAATTATAGTGGCACAAACATAGCGAAGCATTGAAAGTGCAAATTTGTTTGGTTCCAATTGCCAATAGTTAAAAAGAAAAATCTGTAAAATGATAACCTATAAAAAAGGCTTATATCCAGGTCGATCAACTCTGAAATTAAAAAACTAAAAACACAGATAAGTAGAAAGAAGACAGGCTATTTTAACACTCAATGGCAAGAAATGAATATAGTAATTGAAAAACAGTTCTGGAGATTGGTGAATAGCGCATAAGAGTGAAAGACATCCTCATTTATTAATATAACGTCTTAGTATAAATGGGAATGTCGTCTCCAAAGCCCCTTTGGAATTCCAGCTCTAAAATTCCCACCTCTTAAACCTGATTGATAATAAAACTGATAAATCCTTCGCAGTGAGTAATGTAATAACATCCACGCTCTAATCACCCCCCCCCCCATGCTTCTGGACCTTATAATCTCAAAGCTCTAGTGGTCCACAATAATATGCAATGGTGGGCCACATTTCTTGCCCTCCTCTTCAATTTGATATCAAATATAGGTGAAAGGAAGGGTGCAAGGGTGTGCAGTAGTAGAACTATTTTAAAAAAGGGGATGAAACCCTACCAAAAAACTATAATACATTTGACCAATGTTGGTTTAAAGGTTTTTGCAAAGATTTGTTTAACAACCTACACAAATGGAGTATAAGGAAAAAGGTTAGGGTGTTTCTGAGAAGGCCATTTGAGGGTGGAACACATTCACCCTGTGGGCGATAGTGAAGAAATCAAAACTTCTTCTCAGGGGTCTCACTAATACAAAGAAGAAGTTGGCACAGAAGCTGAAATATAAAAGAACAACTTTATTAAACTCAAATGAGTGAGACTACGTCACACAGAAGCCTTAGCAACTGAATGAGGCAGTCTAAAGAGTACAGAACACTGGGGCCTTATATAATTGAGGGTTACATACTCA
This sequence comes from Lissotriton vulgaris, assembly GCF_964263255.1. Classification (NCBI taxonomy): domain Eukaryota; kingdom Metazoa; phylum Chordata; class Amphibia; order Caudata; family Salamandridae; genus Lissotriton; species Lissotriton vulgaris. Next base: position 72,779 of record NW_028255235.1, read on the forward strand.
GCATAAAAGCAAGGGGCACCCCTAGCTCATGCAAGCATGCAAAATGCCTAATATGGACATGCAAGATCTGCCAAATATTAGCCAATAGGAAAACATTCAAAACAAGGCATCATGTAACCAGAACGTCCCCCTTGAGTCGTGTTTTTGCCCATCCCCATAAGTCAATCAATGACAGCACCTATAGGTCAATCAGTAATGGCAGGACATGTTTGTGTGCTTCAAAGGACAACTTGCAAAATAGGATAATGCGGGGAAAGAATACCGAACGCCAACAGATAGTTGGGACAAGGATTAGTCAGTCTAGACAAGGATTAGTCAGTTTGGCTAGTTCCTGGAATTGGCTTCACAATAAGAAAGGGGAGGTTATTTAACACGTGGCAGTACAAAGGGCAAAAACACTCGGTTTACCAAGCTGCCTGAGTGAGGGCAACACAAAATGGCGACGGAATACAAAATGGAGTTGAAACTGAATTACCTCAGACCCTCCTTTTGCCATTACGCAGGCAAATCCTAATTCATTGCTAGGTGAAATGGGAATATCCTTTATCAGAGTACAGACAGAACACTACTTCAGGACCATTTTGGATGAACATATCCAACACCCACTTATTATAGTGGCACTGGAAACACTTGTGCAACCACAACTATGCCCAAAGTCCGTTCTAAGTTTCTCTGGGAGGCTTCTATCGTCCATCAAATCTGCTTCCATTGTCGCATTGGGCCTCTGGATTCAGGCCTTCCATGAAAATACTGCTTCTCAGTATCCGTTGGAGTGCCCTCCTGGCAAACACTCACAGCTCACTCGAAAGTCTCAATGTCTCAATGCAGTGCACCAGTGTCTCTCCTCTGCGGCAGACACTACAGATATTGTGCTCTTCATTGGTCGTGGGCACAGATCATCTTGTGCAGACCCGGGTCTACATTCTCAAGCTCCAACACTCATTATTCAGTGTCAGAGGACGCTTGGGCTGCTCTTTCATTTAATTTTTCCTCTCTTCATGGGTACCACAATGTAGTGCGGTAAATCCTCCGGTGCACTGCCCTTCTGTTGGAGCAAAGAAAAGAGGGGGTGGCCAAAACTCAGGCCAAGGGGCTCAAGGGGCTGCACACTGTCAGAGGTTACCAGCACATGACAGGTAGAAAACTGAAGCCTCAAACCAGCCCTGCCATCAACAACAGAGATCCTTCTCTTTCGCTCTTTTGCACTGAAACTCTGGTTCTGTGATGTCCAATGCCGTCTCATGGAGCAAGTACGATGCTTTGGCGATACCATTGATGGCGTGCTGGCGATCGCTGTCCAGCCTTGCTACTTTCTGGGTGCTGGGACTGTAGGGCCAAGACGTCTGCCTTTCATCTGTAGCTGTCACTGATGGGAATTAGGCTTAAATCAGTGTTCTACAGGTTATTATGACATGATACCGCAGAACCTAGTGACGTAGGAAATGTGGCACAGTTGTTAGTTTCCTTCAATTTAGTGCATAAACAGTTAATTGTATTTATCAATGGGACTGCAAGCAGGTGTCCTGCAATCTGCGAGGGAGTGGCCATACGCCATGGGACAATTCTGGTCTAGAATACACTGTCATTCTCAAAGGCAATACTTCTAATCTCTTCAATTGGGTACCCTTCATTATCCTCTGCCATCTAAGGGTAGATAGTTACATGGGAATTCTATCTGAATGGATGTCCTCACACATGGTGGCATTGTCTAATGGGGTAAACATTTTTTTCCTCAATGATTACGTCTAGGTGTTCCTAAATTCCTTATCTAGAACACCTCAAAAGAGAAATCACATGATACAGATTATCAGGGACATGTAGATACCTCCCTTTAATAATTGTGCATCAGGTGCACTATGCAATAAAAAGGCTAATGATCAAAATGTGGAAACAAAAGACAATAACGAGAGTCCTGGTATTTCCATGATTTAGAACACATCTGATCCCACCGAAAATTAAAGAAGCAGGAACAAAAGAGTAAAAAAAAAAATTAAAATAGTCATTGAAAATTTGTCATGTTCAAAAAAATAAATGTAAGGTATCTCCTATTGAGGTGGAAAACTTGTCTTATTATAGTATTGAGTCAGTTAACCAGTCCATCACTACCCTGACAGTCAGACTGGAAAACATCGAAGTAGGCCTAAAGAAAATTCTTGAAAACCAGTCTGGTCATACAAAAGGGGATTATACATAATATGGGGGTCCCTGGTACATTACTGCAGTCTGGAAGTGTGAACCTGAACAATACACCAACAATAATAAAAGGGCTGACTGGTGAAAGGAATACGGAAAAGGGAAATGGGACTAGGACACAGCTAAAATCCCCAATAACTAGGCACAATGCGACATCAATCAGGGAAGAAGCGGCAAAAGAAAAATCTATAGGAAGAACAAGAAATGACTCGGGTGATAGTCAAGTTTGTGACACAATACCAAGAGTATGGGTGATACACAAAAGTCAAAATAGTACACAAATTTTAACTCTACCGCTAGCCGCTACACCATATACGGTAATCTCAGCTAATGTTCCAGTTCCCTTCTTCAGGGAAAAATGAAGCTTGGTTCCCTTTGAGGAACAAAGCCATACACTACTTAGGAAGCAGAACAAAACTAACTAATGCAATATAAAAATTAGGTCACCATGTACAAGAGTCAATGATCTATAATTTATCCTTGCGTCCAATCAGGATACATAAATCTAGGGCTGCCTGTTCCTTAAGGGAAGGGGCAGTAACGTGACTAACTGCCGGTGACACACTTTGATCCTGTACATCTCTTTTTATTTTCCTTCAATACAATTATAGCCAAATAGACATGCACTAGTGAAGTGTTGTCTCTCATGTTCACAGCATCAAATATCATTATCTGTGGAATTTAGTATCAGAATAAGTCCAACCAACTGTTGCGCAGAGATATGCATCGTCATGACCATCCCTTCACAACACAGGAAAACTTGTAATAGTATCAGAAGCAACAACATAAAACAAAAACATGTATAAAATAAAAAAACGCACATGTCAAGCCATCAGATATACTTGCTGTATACCAAGCATAAAAAGCATAGACAAAACAATAGCATATGTAAATGAGCGGTGACGCACAACACCATGTCATGTACTTTATGCACTGTGAACCTGCAGCCCAAAACCCAATATTCGGGCCTGCTTAATTTGTCAGGCTTTAAATCAAAATTACACTTTCTTTTACTTTCCTCATCCTCCTTTTGACAGCTGGTCACTAGTTAGTGGTGATCGGCTGTCAAATACAACTTACTGTATCGCTTCTGACACGCAGGACCAGCAGGAACAATTCATAGAAGGACAAAATGCAAAAACATGAAAATCACACAATTTTTTTTTTTTTAAAGGAGTCATGCAAAAACTCATCTTGTTTCAACATACTGCTGATACTTCACATAACACACAAAATATCAACTGTAACCAACCATCTTAAATTAAGGCAACTACATGGACATTATTTTTCAAAAGCAGAAATCCGAATGTATCACCCCCTTTTGGCCCTGCTTTTAGCAAGGCCGTTCAGGAATGCACTTCTCGGCCTCGCACAGTCCTCCAAAAGCTAAAAATAACACCTCAGCAGAACTTTCTGGGCTTCTAGCCAGCCTCTGCCAGCATTCCTGGTCCCCGCCATTTTTCAAGGTTCCTACAATGTGCAAGCATTAATGTCTTCTTGTCAGAGAAGCTTTTCCAAGCAGCGATTTCTCCATCTTGTTTCACTCACTCCTAACCCCCACCTTACTGACCTCATGGTCAAAATCTGCCTCGCGCTCTGCGCTCCTCAGCCCTCTCTCTCTCCTCACCCTGAAGCTGTCTAAGACAAAAAGCCTTCCTAACTCTTTCTAACCTGCAATAATTAACCCTATTGAAAAACACATGTAATATATATTACTTCTTTTAGGGGCTACAATTTTATTTCTATTCTTAGATTATTAAAACATTTACTGTGAATAATTCGCAGAACATAATAACATAGTTAGAACCTTCCATCCTGATATTAAACTCAAACCTCTGCACCGGGCACATTGGCTCACTGAGCCATTAAAAGCAACCCCAAATGGGAACAACCTGCATATTTGTATTATACCTAAATGTATGCATTTACTGTAGCCTAAGGCACTTTAAAGCTATTGTAAATGGCAAGAATGCTGTTTGAATAGTCTATTGTACCCAATCTCGACTTTGATATTTGGGGCACTTAAAAATAAATATCCTATAATTGTGTTACATATTAATTTTCCTCAGAATGTTCTTTACAGATTGCAGAGATTGGACGTTAGACATATCTCATGCAAATCCTTAGAAAAAATGAGTTTTTTACGCCTGCGCCAAGTGAAATTCCATATGCTAATGTCCTCATTATGCAGTACAACACAACTTTTTTTTAAAAAACCTTTATTTATCATTTTTAAACAACAGTACAGCCAGTTAGGTTACATTCGTGCAAGATACAAAATGTTTTACAATGTGAAAGGTACATCTTGACGAGCATGTGGTCCAAGCAGATACAGTACACACTTAGGCCTTCATAGCACCGCACAAAAATATCCTCTATACAAGTTTAAATGCAGACACCACAGGGGTCCCTCTGTGCAGTATTGTAGGCTAGGTAGCTTTGTTCCCATAAAACGGACATTCCAGTCTCTTTACATTGTATTGGTTCGCATGCATGTAAACCAGCTAAAAGGTCATATCCCATCCAGGATCTCGTGCTAAATATATATGTGTACTCCATCTACGCCCTACCCCCCTGGACGTCAGCAGCAGGCTCATCCTGTGACGATGCAGTTGTCAACAAATAAGCTTGTAGTGGGCCCCAGATGTCTTTCGGCCTGCTGCGTACAGGCAGCAGATCAGCATATATGCTGTGCTGGTCCTGGCAGTAAAGTATGTCTCCCAGCCATTCCTTAAACTTCGGGGCCCTCCCCCTGCCCCATCGACATGCCACCCTTCGTTTTGCCAGCAGCAGGGCTATATCTATAAACCTCCTAATGGGCTTAGGCACTGCAAATGTATATCCCAGCAGCATCACTAGTGGGTCTTTGTTTATCGCACCTTCCGACATGTCCTGCAATGCAGCGTGCACCTGTGACCAGTAGTCGTACACCGCGGGACACTCCCATGCCAGGTGTAAAAATCCTGCACCCTCCGCATGGCATATATCGCATCTATCAGTAGTTGCCAATTGAAATCTCAACTTCCGAACTGGCGTGTAATAAAAACATTGTAAAAATGTATAATGAATAATTTTGAGCCTACAACTAGAAGAGATATTGGCTGTAATGGCGCAACAGTATTTCCACTGGTCCTCAGTTATTTCAACACCTATGTCCGAACTCCACGAAGCGCGTGCCTGATTCTCCAGCCCATCGCGCTGTAATCTGATATTATTATATAGTCGGGAAACAAGATGGCGGCCATCCGACATCAGCATGGCTTGCAGTGGCAATACAAGCTCCGGTTCGCTAGGAAAATCTGGTAAAACAGTCCGCATCCCCTGTCTCAGTCTGATATAATAAAATACCTCTAAGGGGGTTGGCCTCACGTCCCGAAACAACTGTTCCCGAGTACGAAACTGTCCGTCGATGAATAGATCGCCCCATGTTACAACCTTCAGCTGTTTGCACATCATTTGGAAACCTGTCTCCTGCAACAGCGGCAGTAAAGGATGATAGGTGAGCGGCATCGCCGGGGAGTACAATAACTGGGTTTGTAGGATTCGCGCCACTCTACCCCACGCGTCTATCGTGCAGGTCACCGTGTTAGGCGGCGTGTCCAGAACCTTCACCATTCCTTGTATCATCCCGCTGAGTGGGAGAGGGCGCACTATCCAGTCCTCCGCCGCTAACTGTGGCATGAATGGGGTAGGTTTCATCCAGTGATACGCATATTGCGCCTGGGCACTTAAATAGTAGACTTCGAAATCTGGCACATCAAAGCCACCTTTCTCGTACGGCTGTGTCAGAATGGCCCAGCGTACTCGCGGTTGTTTGCCCTCCCAAAACAGGCGCAGGAGTTCCGATCTCAAGCATTTGAAGAAATAAGCGCTGGGATGATAAGGAATATTTTGGAATAAGTATAAAAACAGCGGCAGTACCACCATTTTAATGAGTGATGCACTGCCCGCCATGAACAGCGGCAGCGACATCCAGCGTGTTACGTTATCGGCCAATTTAGTGATAGCCACTCCGTAATTAAGTCGGATTATCTCCTCCTTGTCCAGAGATACCACAATACCCAGATATCGAAGATCAGCGTCACACCATTCAAGAGGGTAATCTAACTGGAACCTTGCTACCGCGCCCGTGAGCGGGAAGAATTGCGATTTTTTCCAATTTATGCGCACCCCCAACAGCCTTCCAAATACTATAAATTCACGCAGGATAGGATTAAGGTTTAGGTGCGGGTCTTTTACGTACAGTGTAATATCATCTGTGTATAATGACACTCCTATTTGACGCTGGAGACAGTTAAAAGTGCTAATCTTATGCTACTGGCGAATACGACATGCCAACTGTTCTATCGCTATAGCGAACAATAATGGGGAAAGGGGGCATCCCTGTCTAGTACCTCTCGTTATAGGCATGTGGGACGACAACACTCCGTTGATAATCACTCTAGCCACTGGCCTGGTGTAAAGTAGCTTGATCCATGAAACAAATATATTTGGAAAGCCCATCCTATGTAAGATAGCGAAAAGGTACTCCCATTCAACGGAGTCAAACGCTTTTGTTGCGTCAAGAAATATGGCAGCAACCGGGAGTTCCGGGGCTATAGTCGGAATCAGAGAAAACAGTGTACGAAGATTATGCGTGGTAGCACGCCCCGGGACAAACCCGGCCTGATCTGGCAGCACTATCTTAGTCATAATCAGTGATAATCTCGTTGCAAGAACTTTAGCAAGTATCTTTGCATCACAATTGATTAAGGATAGCGGCCTGTAGGAGTCAGTGTCCGTCGGTTCCTTACCCGGCTTCAACAAAGAAGTTATTGCCACCTCTCTCATGGATCCCGGCAACACCCCTAGCTCCAATGACTCCTCGAAGACCTCCTTAAGTACCGGCGCCATAGTATCTATGTAGCATTTGTAAAATTCGGCGGAAAGCCCATCAGGGCCTGCCTCCTTGCCATTGCTCAGTGACATAATTGCATCCCTTATCTCGTCTACCTCCAGCGGCGCTCCCAGAAATGCCCTGTGAGCATCACTCAACCAACATAGCGCAATGTCATCTAAAAAACTCCTGTAGTCTGCTCCCTCCGTAGGTTGTGAAGTGTACAGCTGGCGGTAGTGAGCCAGAAACTCGTCCTGGATCTGCTTCGTATCCTGACATCGTACACCCTCCGGTGTTACAATCTCCAGTATATTTGCACTAAACCGCGGCTGCCTAGTGATTGCTGCTAGTATCTTACCCGGGCTTTCGCCTTCGCAATACCTACGCGCTGTCCAATATTTTCCCCTGAATTTAGCTTCCCTCGCTGCCTCTTCTTCATATTCTGAGAGCTTGTCCCTGAATGTCATATGCACCTCTGGACCTCCACCCCGTGCCATCTTGATTTCCAGCTCCTTCAATTCTCTGTCTAGTTTCTCTATTGTCCTTTGGATGTCTCTCAGTACCCCGAATCCCTTAGATATACTAAACCCCCGAATTGTTACCTTGAATGCTTTCCATATCACTTCCACACTGTCAACCGAGCCCTTATTTCTAGGAAAAAACGCCTCTATTTCTTCCCCCAGCTCCGTCTTGAATACCGTGTCTAGCAACATTGTGGGGAGCAGTCGCCATGGAGGTCTCGCTGTACCATGTCCCGGCATTCCTACCTGTAACAACACCGGGCAGTGATCTGAGTATGTTCTGGGTAAATGTGTCACCCTTCCCAACCCCGTGCTAAGTCCCCGCGATATAAAGCAGTAGTCCAGCCTAGCCCAAGTGTTTGCGTGTGTTGTAAAGTGCGTCCCCTCCCTGTGTTCAGGATGAGCAAACCGCCAACTATCAACTAAGCCAGCTTCCTCTAGGATGCCTAGCAGTACATCCCTCGCTTCTCTATTATACTGACCACAACCATCAGATCTGTCCGCTCCAGGCACCAGTGCGACATTAAAATCCCCCCCCCCGATAATATGTGTAGCATCTATGCTCAGCACGTGCCCCCAGAGTGTTGTGAAGAATTCCGGTGTATCAACATTAGGCGCATAACAATTCACAATTACCACAGTATCTGTACCCAATCTGCCCAACAGTATTACATATCGCCCACCCGGATACAGAATGTCTCCCATCACGTGCAGTTTGAGGGATTTCCTTATTAGCACAGCAGTACCCCTGGCATAAGAGGAATATGATGAAAATCGTCGAATTGCAGCCCATTTACTCGCAAACTTTGGTTCGGAGCCCGGGTGTATATGCGTCTCCTGTAACAATGCTATCTGCACATTATGCCTGTCCAAATAAGCAATTACATTTCTCCCCTTTCTGGCGTCATTGAGGCCTCTCACATTCCAGGATAATACCGATATCTTATCGTCCACATTAGCCATCAGTACCCTCGTGACATATCTCTGCAGTTTCTGCCACCGCTCGTCCAGACCACCGCCCTCCCGTACCATACCACAGTAGCCATGTCCCATGTATTCTTGCTTGTAACCTCATGTATCCGCATTCACTCCCCCTGTCCCGACCCCCCCCCACTGACACTCCCCAACTCCGCCAGCCATGAACTCTGTGATAGTAATCGCATTTGACATCTTACTACGACTCGCAAACAGCCCTCCCGACTCATCCCGCCCCGTGAGTAATCCCAACATGGTAGAGAAATAAAGTCCAAGTGCCTTATCAATGGAGCCTGTAAAGGGCTCTACACTACACATTACAATAGGTGCATCAATGCTGCCAGACAGGAACACAACTAATAAGGCCTGAAAATGCAGTCTCACTCGTGCATATGCTAACAGATAACATCCCTCCGCCAGGGAGCAGCCGCAATCACGTATTCCTGTCAGTGCAACAACAAGAACATTTCTGAGACAATAAGGGCTCAGCACGAGCATATTGGTCCCCACCCCACCCACCTCCCACTGAAGCAACCCAAATTTGCCAGCAATCCCGTCCCACCCTCCACCCCAAACAACTAGTAACCACCCCAACAGCTGCAATGCAGTAAACATATCCAATGGGGTACACCCTATGGGGGTCATCTAGGGAGACACATAGCCCCCCCCCCTATACCTCACCCTCAGTTCTGCACATCCGTCTAGCGGGTACAGCCAAGAGGAAGGGGGTGGTGCCTGGAGTACATTACCACTAACAGTCCAATACCCGTCCATGGTATGTTCGCACAGCAGCGGTGTCGTCTCACAACCGTCAACCACTCGTGACAGCTAGAGCAGTGTCAATAGGATAGCATGATGTGATACGTATCAGGCCCAGACTCACAGGTCTTCATGTAGCGATTGTTCGTCGTCCCGATCTCTGTCCTCGTTGTTTCTGCGGTCGGATCTCTCATGACGCAAGCTTTTCAAAAAGTCTTCCACTTGTTGTGGATTTGTGAAGAAGCGTTGCTTTGCTTGGTGAGTGACTCTTAGCTTGGCAGGGTATAATAGCGCATAATCAATTTGCAGAGCACGGAGTTTTTCTTCACATCTCGGAATTTCCGTCGTTGTTTCTGCACCATAGGTGTAAAGTCAGGGTAAAGGGAGAAGCTGACTCCATCGCAGGAGAGAGTGCGGTTGGTGCGCGCCGCTCGCAGTGCAGTGTCCCGTACCCGGTAGTTGAGGAGACGCGCAATTATTGGCCTCGGTGGGGCCCCTGGTTTAGGCTGCGGTCCAAGCGATCGGTGCGCACGCTCAACAATGAATTGCTTGGAAAATGCTTCAGCTCCAACCGCAGCCAGCAGTATCTTCTCTACATAGTCTTCGTTGCGCCCGGTGTTGGTGGATTCCGGCACACCTATCACGCGTATATTGTTTCTGCGGCTTCGAGCTTCCAACTCTTCATTTTTGGCCGCAATGACCCTGAGGACATTGTCCATTCGCGAGAGTTGTGTGGTATGAGAGGCCGTCGTATCAGCATGATCAGATATGCGCCGTTCGGCTTCCGTGATGCGTTCCTCATGCACAACCATTTTTTTGTGCGATGGCGTCCATCCTGAATGATATGCGATCCACTTTGTCAACTATCATAGCAAACCCCTGCCTCATCTCCTGCATCAATTGTTGTATTGTGGACGCAGAGGAGTCGAGACTCGCCCCAGCTGTCGAGGGGTTCTGGGAACTCGCCGCATCCGGCGTATGACGCAATCCTTTCTTGCTATTGGTGTTCTCGAATGTCAGTTTAGGTTGCTTATTATCCGGTTTCCCCATTTTAGGCTTTTTGTACGGGCTCCCGACGACAGTTGATTGTCGCGGTTCTCGTGGTTCTCGGCTACGGCAGGTGCCCGCAGACATACGCACAATGCAGTACGATTGGGTGTCTTTGTCACTAATGTTCAAAACCGGCCAGATTTACCATAGAGATGCACCACTGGGGCAGAAGAAGGGGCAACCACACCACACTCATCCAAGCAACGATTATTGTATATAGAGCAGCAGGAGGATGGGGGATTGTTGTAGGCAGGTCCGTCTTCCTTGTATATCTTCGGGAGCACCGTGGGTCACGCGGACGTGACTCGAGCCAGGTGGTCAGAAATACCGCAATCTGCGCCTCGCCTCGCTCAACTGCTGTCTCTCAGGGTCCGAGTCTACTAAGGTAGTCTTATAGCCTTCGCACTTCACTCACCGCAGGGCACTACACTCGAGCCTAGCCAAGAGACCCTCCCTCGTGCGCTGCCCTGGATCCTGTGTGCAGCGTGGTGCATCGGGCTGCCGATAATCTCATGTGGTGGCAATGCTAGCCAATTATGACTCGGCGCTATGACAGTGCCGGCACAGAGAGCAGAGTACAGTGGTGCTTTACTGACCACATGGTGTCCCAGACCGCTCTCAGGTCCCACACCTGAACTGTAGGATCTCCTGCTATTTGGTCAACCCGCCGAGACCGCTCTCCGCCAGCCCAGCCTGTCCCGGTGATCACTGCTGCGGGAGGCACGCTGCCTTCAAAGTGCCCGCAGCCTTCGTTGCTATTTGGCGGGTAAAGATAAGGTGCAGCGGGGGAGTCGAGTGTCCGCACAAGCGAACTCTCCGGTGTTATGCCAGTCCCTCCCGTACCTCCAGCCAGATATACCGCTTGCAGTCAAGGTCCGCAGGGATGCCCCGAACCCCGGCTCCTCACTGCAAAGGAACGGTCAGTCTATTCCGGCTCACAGGGTCCTCAGAGGCAGCGGGTATGTCTTCATGTGCGCCAGTCCGATGTCGTAAAGCTTCTTAAAGGCACTGCAGCTCCTGCTAGGCAGCAACACCGAGAGCGGGCGCCCCCTCCGCCGTCCCTCCGTGTGAGGCCTGGTCACCTCGTGGAATGCCGCGGTCTGGCGTAGGCTCACGGTCCCTGCAGGCAGCTCCACCACTCTCCAGCGCAGGTCTCGGCGGGGAAGTCGCCGCTTCTAGCTCCACCGTGCCAGGTCGCAGAGCCTCAAAGTTTCACCGCTGCTGCAGCAAACCGGTCTCAGCACTCGAGCGTGGTTGTGACAGATATGGAGTTAGTTTAAGCAAATAAATAAAGGATTAATGCCCCAGGCAGCAGGAGCCTCACGCAAGTGCGGCCATTCTGCTCGTGCGCCCCCTAGCGCCCCCCCAGTACAACACAACTTAAATTAAATTATAATGCTAGGAGGTCACAGTATGAGTATTAAGCTTTATAAATAGTAAAAAACGAATTTAGAAGCACTTATTTTTAATAATTATTTTTCATAAATAATAATTATTTTTAATAAACCCAATCTTTTTTGATAATTCCACATATAAAAGCAAGCTTCATCTATTGCCTATCATTTTTAGACGCATTCATTTATAAGCCTAAGCACAGAAGCCTAACTTGAAACATGACAAATTTTTGCGCCCCTTTTTTAAAAAAGGACAATTATTATTTAGCAACAGAACCAAGAATATGCTTACAAAAATTCTTAAAGAGAGGAAAACCCTTAATTGAAATGTCTTCCTGTAATACAAAATAATGAACCTTATTTTTGTAACCTTTTTAAAACACTATGATGAAATGCAAAGTTTCACCCGTGTTTAACTGAGGGCGAAGTCCTGGCTGAGTAAACATTCCTGTCTGTTTGTGGCCTTCAAAAACAACAGCTGTTTGCTCAGCGGCAGTAAAAGCTCGTCTCTCAGTGTTGTACCATGAGCACACGTTGATAGTCTTTTTCAAACTAAGACATATCAATGCGTGTTCTATAATATGCGTTTGAGTTCAGCAAAAATTTACTTCAGCTGAAGTGTTTGCCTGTTAAATCTAATACAATGTATGTAAGTAAAAAATGCTATAAGTTTGTTTTTCTACAAAACACACAATTTCGTTTTTGAGGCCTTTTTTATTCCTAGTGAATGTGATGTTTAATTTTATTTTTTAAGCATTTAACAGTTTGTACATGTGCATAATTTCTTACTCTATAAATTAAATAGCATCATATAGCTATTTTAGCATATCACATGGTTCATTTCTGGATTTTTATTTAATTTCTACTTAATATTAATTAACTGACATTTTGCTTAACAGACTGAAAACATCAAGAAAAACCACAAACACACATTGAGCTCATTTCAGACATAAACAGAAAGGGGTCAAACACTCAGGACACACAATACAGCGCGCTTTAGCCATTTATTTCATAAATAGCGCCATCGCTATTTACTTACAGAAGTTACACTAATGGGAAAAACCACAAACCAGATAGACATTTAAACACACATTTAACCCATAGATCAACACGTAGGACAAAAACAACGGACAGCCCACAGACTGTACTTAAACCAAACCATTTTTAAATACTAGTTGTAAGTCATATTTACAAGAAGCGCTTCTCAATAGTGTTCCAAAAGACTGCAAAAACAGCCCAACAGACTGCTGTATATCCAAGAAGCCACAATACACTCAATTCACTTGCTTTGACTGGCAGAACACCAAAAATCGCTCTGCATATCTCCATTCATAAGATTGCGCAGAACAAAGGATCCTTGTATGTATTATGTCCATATTTTAATTCCCTGGGGATACAGAATCACCAAGGAAGAAATATGTTTTTATACCTGGGGATACAGAATCACCAAGGAAGAAATATGTTTTTATACCTAAACCTATTTAGGTATTCCCTCTAGGGGAGCCGGCTAATTTAATTCACATCTCACTATGGTACCTCCAAAAAAAGCAACACATTCTTTGATGTGAGCTTTGAAACAGGGATGCCAAAAATACTGCAGAATATGCAAATATTATAATCAAAGTAGTGCTTAAGGTACTCTTCGTACGTGCACTGTTCAACAAAATCAGATAGAGAAAAATCTCCTCATTACCTGCCTACACAAATTGCAATTTGCATATGAAATCCATACATACCCAAAGTTGGACAACACAAATTCCAAAATTCCAAAGCTACAGTAAGCGTTACTAAACTACCATACCAATCCAAGGCAAAAACCAACAGTAAGAGCTGCAGAACGACTTTTACCAAACAAATGGTTGTCCAAAGTCTAACTGCCAAGTTCTAAATGACCAAACGGTCTTTTTTAGAATAATCACGCCAAAAAAAGGTTCTCAGTCAGGGGTGACATCATGTGGAGGATCAAAATCAGGAAGATCAGAAATATACTGGGCTGTAGAGACAGAGAATCCCCAGAATCTCCGTGCACAGAGTACCTCCTTAGTAGAGTCCTGTCCTGTCCTCTTCAGTAGATTTCTGTCTCCTGACAAGATCACTCCCTCAGATAGCCACTTCTCTGATGAGGTCCCCGTTGGCGCGCCAATTGAAGAAATCAAAACTCCTTCTCAGGGGTCTCACCAATACAAAAAAGAAGTTGGCACATAAGCTGAAATATAAAAGAACATCTTTATTAAACTCAAATGAGTGAGACTACGTCACACAGAAGCCTTAGTAACTGAATGAGGCAGTCTAAAGAGTACAGAACACTGGGGCCGTATATATTTGAGGGTTACATACTCCGCATAAAAGCAAGGGGCAGTCCTAGCTCATGCAAGCTTGCAAAATGCCTAATATGGACATGCAAGATCTGCCAAATATTAGCCAATAGGAAAACATTCAAAACAAGGCATCATGTAACCAGAACGTCCCCCTTGAGTCGTGTTTTTGCCCAACCCCATAAGTCAATCAAGGACAGCACCTATAGGTCAATCAGTAATGGCAGGACATGTTTGTGTGCTTCAAAGGACAACTTGCAAAATAGGATAATGCGGGGAAAGAATGGCGAAGGCCAACAGATAGTTGGGACAAGGATTAGTCAGTCTAGACAAGGATTAGTCAGTTTGGCTAGTTCCTGGAATTGGCTTTACAATAAGAAAGGGGAGGTTATTTAACACGTGGCAGTACAAAGGGCAAAAACACTCGGTTTACCAAGCTGCCTGAGTGAGGGCAACACAAAATGGCGACGGAATACAAAATGGAGTTGAAACTGAATTACCTCAGTAGTTCACAAGTCACTTGAGGCTACTCAAAGGATTGACACATGTTTTGTTGACTTCTGAACTACCTTCAAGACAGTAGACAGAGTAGGAAACTGATGACATTGGAAATACCATTTGGCTTGCTCTCATTAATTCAAGGGCTGTATATATTAATCTAGGTACAGGCTGTACATGCCACTTTAGGGTGACTTCCAGTAAAGTAAATTGGCACAAAATGGCCTGTTCAAGGGCTGTGTTATTGTACCAACTTTGTCTAGGCTCTACTTAGCCGATCTTCCCTCTGTACCTATAATTGATACTACTTGATTATACAGCAGTAGGTTTACAGGGGAAAATGTATACTCTTGCACAATATTACAAAATAAGTTGTATAAATATACATTTTGAGAAAGCAGAGATGCTATTTGGTAAAAAGCAACCAAAATATAAAGGATTTCTTGCTAAGGAAAGAATAGAGGAGGTTAAAAGCTACAAGTATCTACGCTTGTTGTCTACAGACAGCTTACATTGGACTGGTCATTTCCAATTGTTAAAAGTAAGAACTGTATTATGGGCGTGAGCTCTACTAAGAATCAGTTAGAAATATTCTGGGCACTCTTTGTCCCCTCTTCTGACTGAATTTTCTCTAAACATTCCACCAATGATGTAATATGGAACTGAATTTTGTATATCTGAATACAAAGAAATCCTCTTGGGAACAACTAGAATGTGCTATTCTAAGAGTACTACATTTACCAAAAGGGGCTGTGATTCATGTGTGAATTTTGTTTGACCTCATGGATAGAGCTTGCAAGATTACCCTTTTAGTCTTCTTTAACTAATTGTCACTGTAAGAAAAATGTAAATGAAGTATCTTATCTTTGGTGCCTGGAAGCACCAGAGACAGAGACTTACAGACAGTGAATGGTTTATTTAATAAAAAATATAATTTAGTGCAGATGAGGAGTTATCTAATTTTATGGAAACCATTTCCTGGTAAAATATCTGCTGCCGCTGTATAACTGAAATGTGATGTTAAATGTTTGTGAATTAAACTTTCAATTGGCTTGACAGTAGGAACATTAGGAGGTGAGGAAGTATTTACATAAACTGATCACAATTTCAGTCACATAGTTTTAAATTTTAGAGTAGCATGTAACCACAGTTGCTCACTGCCAGACTGTTATCAAGAATAAAAGGAAATCATGAAAAATGCTATTGCTTACTTAATACTAAATGCACTTTATTAAATATTTTAATGGACTGTTTTTTAATTTTGGAGATTCACAAACATATTCTTAAACTTGTCTTTTTAAAATGCTAAATTGACACAAAAGTTGGCAATTCAATTGTTAATTAGTATGAGATTCTCAAATGTGACAGTAGCTCTCGGATGATTTATGAATGCAATTAGAATGATGAATTGATTGGATTTGTTAACTGGCGGTGTATTTGTTCTGTTTATATTTGTTTTAACATATTTGTTTAATTGGTTTGATTTTATGGAGATAATGGTCTTAATAAATGTATTTGATTAATGTATTCATTCATTCATAGGACGCTAAATGATACATGAAACAGCCATTAGCATGAGGTGAGTTTGAGAGACAAATACTCTTATGGTACAGAGCCAAAGCCCAATCTGTGTTTTATTAAAGAATATAGAATGAAAAGTCTGGCAGACAGCTAGAGCTGTCTTTAGCTAGGCGTAAAAAAAAGCACAGCTTTTAGGGAAGAGATTTTCTCATGAGAGCAAACAGTTTTCTAAGTCCTTGTGAGGAATACTCTCAGTGACGTACTGTAACAAAAATGATGGACTGCATGGTAAATGAATGCAAACTGTAATAATGAAACACATTTAATAAACCACAGATAAATTAACAGCGCTACTATTTTTGTAGGTTTGTTTGCTGTGCAGTAGTTGGAGACAAAAAATATAAGGAAGCTGAAGGAAAAAATAAAAAGGCTGCAAAAAAGAAGGCTGCCCAGTTGGCGCTTGAGGAAATGGGTATAACACCTTTCACTATACAGGTAATTACTTTGTTGTGCTTGTTTGGCTTTCTCAGTAATCCTTGGTGTTATTGCAAAGCACAATGTGTGAGAAATTGGGTTGTTCGTTGGCTGGGGTGTGAGCCTGGTCATGCAACAGTCACAATCACTTGCTGGGTGAACCAGAAAAAGTTGCTAAGTTAACCTGTGCCTTACCCTGGGTAGCTTGGCACAAAAAGCAGTCAGGCTTAACTTAGAGGCAATGTGTAAAGTATTTAAACTGCACTCAAACAAAAGTAAAGTGAAGACACAGCACAAAAAAAATACCAAATCAATTTAGAACAAGCTTGGGCATAGCCAATATGCCTCACCTTTGGGACATATAAGTATTTAGCCATGCAGCACATTATCCTGGGTGCTACAGCATCTACCGTTACATCATGTGAAAAGCAACATGCATTGTACTATGCCTAGAGAGTTTGCATCCATGTGCCTAAGAGAGCTGTACATTAAAGTACCCGCTCAGGCATCAGATAAATGTGGCATGTGTTTCCTGAATCATGTGGCTAAAAGAGAACATGCACTAACAGTGTAACAATAATAATACAAAGGGAAAATATGACTGCCAATGCTGCAATCCGAACCCGCGCCATCTAGGCCGAGAAAACTCGACCCGAAGGTATTGAAGCACTTTAAAAATAAAAATACCACAGCAGCACTGCGGTCAGTGCACAAGATCGTCTCCAAAGACCCTGCCTGTATCACAAGAGCACACTGGAAGGAGAAGGAGAGGTAGTTGGAAAGTTTATGGAGCACCTGCTGCTGCCTGTCTGCGCCATTAACACCACAGTCCTCCACCGCCAGTGACCACAGCCTGTTCGCCCACGGCCTGTGCCGATAACAGCATACCCGGTTTCAACGAGTGACAACATACCCTTCGGCAGTGCAGTCCATCTGGCCACAGTAGTGAAAGCGTAGCCAAAAAATAACAAGAGTCGGGGACCGCACGTCCAGCCTGCACCAGTAACAGCACACCTGCCCGCACTAGTTACATCACACTTTTTTGTTGCCGTTTTTATATAGCGCAAACTCGACCCGAAGGTATTGCAGCTGGATCAGAAGATAAAACTCTTTGCTGCCACACTTTTCTGCTTTGCATTCTGGTATTTGTGGTCCTATATTTTAATGGACGCCACCACAACCACAAGCACCAGAATGCAAGTAGAGCTAGATTATCAACTGTTGTCGGACACCGGGCAACGTGAGACTCAGGGGGAATTTGTTATGTTTGATATATTTAGTTTAATGAAATGTTGGGTTTGCTGCTGTGCATTGTTTGTTACATCGCTAGTAGCTGCTGGTGACTTGGAACCCGGGGATACCATCTAGGCACTCCGTAGTTTACAACAGCGCGTGACCTGGTGTGACGTCACTGTTTGTTAACTCCGATACTTTGTAACCAGGAACGATGCAAAAGCAAAACACAGCAACCTTAATATTACTACACGGTATCAGTGCTTGATAAATGCAACATAACCTAAAAAGCTACACATTTCGTTTTAATATGGCATATGGACGCTAATATTTGTCTAACAAAGTTACAACTGGGCATAATGAAAACGATTTCATGTTTTCTAACTCACGTGATATGTTCTAATCTACCCTGATCTAGGCGCTGGAAAGGAGATTCCGAGCTGCCTTTCCCATGCTACTGCGGATGCCTTTCCCAAGAGAGTCCTTATGCTACACGGTTTAGGCTAAAGTGCTCCTATTCCCTAGTACTAGGAGGCGCTATGTAAAAACCGTAAACAATTAAATAGATTTAAAAAAAACTTTAGTGTCTGTCTGTCGGAGCTGGCAGGACAAGAATAGAGTGGGTGGGTCTGCGGAGTCTCGTCTGCGTCAAATGCAGCTCTAGAAATTATCGGCTTCCTGCCAGGAACATACCAAGTGGGTGGGAGGGGGCGGTTTCCCTGCCAGGAACATACCAAAGGATGGGGGGGGTAAGGACACTTGGTTTTTCATTTACTTCGTAATTACACAGAAAAATATCTCAGAGGATGAAGTCAGGAATCTCCTCGAGTGAGGGAAGGGCAGCCCCCGAGTGAGGGACGGCTGCCCCCAAATGACTTCCCCTAGTACAATTCCTGATTCCTGCAATCCCCTGCGCCTTCAGTGCCCACTTAGATTAGACGGTTATCCTTATTTGTATTCATTTTTAGGATACAGCTTGTTTGTAGCATGTTAAGGCACTGGGAAGGCCGGGCTGAAAGAAGGTTTGTCAGCGCAGTACAGCCAGCCCATGTTTGTCCGGGATAGTAGATTCTTCAAAGGCGGTTGTCCGGTGTAAATTTCATTTATATAGCGCTTCCTACCCCGGACGAGGTGCCAGAAGCCTGCTAAAAGCCCACCTGGCCTCCAGCTCTTCCACATTAGGTGTTCACTGCAAGGCTGCCCTCAGTAATAGCTCTGTGAACCCTGATCTAGGTGCTGAAAACTGAGATTCCAAGCTGCCTTTCCCATGGTACTGCGGATGCCTTTCCCAAGAGAGTCCTTATGCTTCACGGTTTATGCTAAAGCGATCCCATTCCCAGTCCGGTGTTTATTCATCACAGTATGTATGATGCATGCAGTTGAAATTCTTTCGCATTAGAAATACGGGATTCCTTTGCCAGGTACACAAAAAACATCAGCGCGCCCCTCTTGCTGAAAGTAAAGTTACAGCCTTCCAGCCAACCAAAACATCACAAGCCCCCCCCCCCCCCCCTCCCTCCATCCCAGCAGAGTCTACTCCTCTCTATTCTGCTAGTATGGGGACTGAACTGAATGCACCCTAATCAGCGATTCACACCCTCCAGTTGTGCACGCCATCTCTCAGATATTAGTTATCACCAACAGACCACAGAGGGCTACAGCCAGCACCACACCCATAAGGTACCTCCAATCCAAGGGGTATTCCCGGTCCGAGCGTCTTCCTAGTTTGAGCATGCAGCAACTAATCCGACACACTATCTTCGCCTTCGTCTTCTGCCGCTCGCAGCGCTTCTGCTAACTTCTCCCAAGCTTGCACAAATTCCGTAGTCCACGGCCCTGGTGCGCCTCTCTTAGTAATGCACCCCTCTCCCAGTTCACCCACTGCTGCATGTCTGTGCTCCATCGATCAGCCCTGGGTCCTGTAGCTCATTTCCTCTACATTGTTCTCCTTCGCTGGCAAACATGAGGGCCAAATCAATGAACCAGTATTTACTTTATGTTTAGTTGGCCAGGGGTAAAGTCCCGGTAGACACTGCCTGGGGGAGGGAGTCTAACGAGCGTTCTGTAATCTCTGCTTAGACTGGCACCATTTCAGACCAGTAGGAGGCCCGATGGACACAGCTTTCATAGCATGCGAAGGAGATCCACATCACTTGCACGGCAGCGGGGACATTCATGCACAGTCAACGGGAAATAGCAGCTACATTTCTGGGGCATGATGTAAGGCTGATGCAGAATATAGTAATGAATGAGCTTGAAACGAGCATTGCGGGATCTCCTAGGTGCAATCTCCCACATTTCAGTCCAGTTCCCATCTATCAAAGGCGATTCCAAATCAGTCTCCCATCAGTTGCGCAGTTGCGAAAGAGAGAAGAGCATGTCCACACACAATGCCCCATAGAGCCCCTGAGACCACACTTTGTGTGTTGACAACATCTCACAGAAATTGGCAACTACAAAGCGGCTGGGGCTCCACATCCCTCTTCCCCAGAGCCTTCGCACTGCTTCAGTCAGAGTGCCATACAACGGACCTGTCCCACGGGAAGTTAAAAACTCCGTACACAGGTCCTCGAAGGGGTGTAATTCGACATTCATATAAAAAGCGCCTACCGTGTCCAGTCCCGCTGACACCTAGTCCTGTAGGTGACTCCTTTCATCCCTCTCGACTTAGGTAAGCAGGGCCTGAAGTGGAATCCACAGGAAATATGGAGCTTGCATTAGCATCCGGCAGAGCACTCCTAGCCAACAGTTTCAAAGTACCACCAGGTGCTGTCGTCTTGCCGTGGGTGCCTATTTAGGGTCAAGCAATAGAGTCCTCAGCAGGGCCCTTTGATGGGCGTCTTGCAAACCCAGTGTCCCGGGAACCTCCTGTCCTCAAAACCACTCCATTCACCAATGTTCCTGTGGCACCAGATTTGACATTACCTTGCTTCGTGTTAACACAACTGCAGTCTTTAGTGTGGCTATTTGCTTGGATGTCTGGATGTGCTCTTCAGTTATTATGAGGGAGGGCTGTTATCAAATCTTTCAATGGTTATGTTCTGCTTGAAACGTTTGGCGACAAGATATTGAGAAGCTTCTTGAAAAATGAACTGTGAAAACTCTCTAAATAGCCTCACTTGGTAAACAGCTGTGTGTGGCAGACCCTGTACCTTCCTCCAACCAGCAAAAGCGCGCACCTCGCGCGGCAGCAGGGGGAGGGGGCCTGTTCGATTCCCTTGCGGGAGCGTGCAGCAAGGCACGATGATTGCGACCATATGGCACCACCATACGGCGCTGCGCGCTCCCGCAAGGGAATCGCCAGACGTGCACGCGTTGCCATTGCAAGCAATGCAACACATTCACCTTTTTGCAACTAAAGATGTGCCGATGGCTAAAGGTCTTTCTTCTATGCAGCGCGTAGGCGTTGCGTAGGCGAGACCTAAAAACAGAGTACATTTTAATAAATTGACACCAACATGACAAAAATCCAAATGACTAGAACCGGAGTTAACAATTTTTAAATTTTTAGGAAAAACGAGTGCCTAAAAGAGTGCCAACTGCGGCTATCTAGTCGTACGAGACCAGGTCAAAGTCGAAAGTTATGGCTCACCACGATGGATACCAGAAGTAGATTGGGCCCGGAAGACAGTTCCATGAGGTCGAATACCCCTTCAGGGAAGAACCGCTGAGAATGATTTTCTGATGCAGAAAAGAACATAGCAGGAGAAGCCGCAAAGTCAGTCTGAATTGTGATTTACCTCTGGCAGATAGGCGAGAACGTTGGTCCCTTCTTTTCCTGGTTCTCAGAGCAATTTTGGGTCAAAATGTGTCTCAGTTTCCGTTTTTGGCCATCTGGGCACCTTTAGCACCACTAACGGGTGCCCAGAACTGGTGGGACAGCTCTTGGGGGATCAGTACTCGGTCAGGCTGGATCCAGGTGCAGGTTCAATATGGTGGGAGCCTTTTTTGTCCCTGTGGCTTTAAACAGGAGGCCAGTGAACTATCCCTTGGATTGACTTCTGGTAGTCCTGGCTGGGTGCCGGTGAAGTTGTAGGCCTCAACAGCAGAGCTGGCCACTGAGAGTTCTATGAAGGCTGGAGGCAGCAAAGCAGTCCTTCCAGGTACAGCAGCAGTCTGGCAGAGAGCACAGCAGGTCACAGGAGCAGGCAGTCCTCTGAGAGTCCTTCCATAGGTCCAGTAGTGAACTGAAGAGTGGCTCTGAAGATCCTATTTTGATATCCTGGTGCCCTTCTTTTGGACGGTGGGAGTAGCTGGGATTTCCGGACTCCCCTGCCCTAGCTCCAAGCTGGTTGTAGTGACAATGGAGGGTTGTTAGGCTATTTGTGTGAAGGCAGAGCACAGGCTATTCAGTTGCAAGTGGGGCTGTGCTCAGCTCCACCCCTACAGCCTACCAGTCCATTGATGCACACCTAATTCCTATATTGTGTGACTGTCTGGGGGGAATTCGCAAAGTATAATTGTCAGCTACACCCAGACATGTGACCCAAGACAGGCTGCAGACACAAACTGCTAAGGGCTGGAAAATGTCAACTTTTCAAAAGTGGCATTTTCAAAATTGTAATAAAATTTGACTTTGCCATTAAAGAGAGTTTATCATTACAATTTCAAAGGCACCAAACATAACATATCTACCTGCTCACTATTAGGATTTACAGCTTATTAAATGTAATAAGGAATCCACAGTTTTATTTTATGGGAGGGGTAGGCCTCTCAGTAGTGAAAACGAATTTATTCGTTTTTCTTTACCAGGACATGTAAAACCTAAAAGTATATGTCCAACCTTTTAATTACACAGCACCCTGCCTTATGGGCTACCGGGGGCCTACGTTAGAGGTGATTTATATGTAATACAAGGGAAGTTTACGACTTGGCAATGGGGTTTAAATCTAAAGTTGGCATGGCAATTTAACACTGCATTCAGGCTGCAATGGCAGGCCTGGGAGGTGTTTTAAAAAGCTACTTAAATGAGGGGCACAATAAGTGCTGCAGGCTCACTGGTAGTATTTAATTTACAGGGCCTGAGTATATGTTATACCACTCTGCAAGGGCCTTAAATGTAATATGTCAATTGGGTATAAGCCAATTTAACCATGTTTAAAGCAGAGAGTACAAGCACGTTTGCACTGGTTAGCAGTGTTAATGTGCACAGAGTCTTAAGGCCAACAAAGACAAATTAAGCTAAATGTGGAGGGTAAAAGGCAAAAGGTTTGGGGTGACCCTGCAGAGAGGGCAGGTTCAACATAATGAATGTTTTATGAAGCTTCAGAACAGTGTGTTAGACATCTACCTGACTATCGCTACCTGTTTTTTTTAATGTTCCATTTTCTAGTACAGTTGAGAATTTTTACTACCAATTTCGTTAGCTCTGAGAAAACTGCTAAAATGCAAATTGATAAGTGTAAAGTGAGTACGTGTCAGAAGATTATATAAATGAGAATGCTGTCTGTCTCTCTCTCTCGTCATCACTGACACATACCGTGGTAAACCATATTGTTGACAAAAATATTGGGTCAAAACATTTGTTACCACAATATCATTCTTCTATACTTACTATGGTAAGTCCAAAAATGTTGGAAAAATTATCGTTGACACTAATATCGTCTTTAAATATACAAAATTATTGATTTGTTTTTAAATATAAATAGAGTTTGAAGTAGCAAATGTTAAATATTTCAATATATAAATTGAATAGAATGTAAATTAAATAAGTTCCACTAATATGTAATAGTATATAGCAATACATATTTCGAGAAACACACACACACTCACACATTTGTATGCATATGTGTTCGTGTTTATATATATATATATATATATATATATATATATATATATATATATATATATATATATATATATATATGATACCAAAACGTCTTCTTGGTTGCTGGAAACAAGACGAGGCAAACCCAACTTTTGTGCAGAGTTTATTTATTGATACCCGACACCAACACCGCCACTACGCGTTTCAGCCCGAAAAGGGCCTTGATCACATGACACTTCTGAGAAGTAAGTGTGCAAATTTAAAGCAAAAGTGCATGCCTAGACAAAGACCATTGATTGGTTAACTGACATGGAAGACATACTGTCGTCAGCTACTATTGCGAGTCACACAATGTCAATCAATTACAAGACAGAGTAAAATCATTGTAAAATACATTAATGAGGCAATGAGTAGACATGACTGACAGTGTCCACCTAGCAGCATATTGAATTAAAAAGACCATAAATAAATAAATAAATATGCTTTTTTTTTTATTCATTCAATAAATAACTGCATTAGTACAAAAAGTAAAAACCTTAATTTACCTATGTACAATTGCTCTCCCATACTCCATTAACTGCTAATTATTATGGGAATATCACTACATGATTCCCTAATCTTGAGAGCAGTGTATTGAAGATAATAGATTAAGCCCAAGTGGGCTGACATTAGGTGGTCACATAAATATATTAATATAAATATGTGCAAAGTCCCACAAAACAAATCAATGATTTCATGGCATGCTGTGCAAAAACAAGTGTTAAGAATAATAAATATCCTAGTGAAAAAAATATAAAAAGAGAAAAACTTGTTAGTTAAAAGACTTGAACTAGGTCAATAAAGCAGTTTGTTCACTCACAGCGTTCAGTTACAGCACAAATAATCACAGATAAGTGTAACAGTCGTCACTGGCATTTAAACCATTTGGTACTTTGCAATCTAGCAAAATGATGTGCCTAGTCTCTAATCTACGGAGGAGTGCCTCACGGTCATCCCCTCTCCTAAGTGGAGGGACACAGTTGATTACAAAGTACTTGAGGCCAGCAGGTTTTTTGTTATGTCTTTCCTCAAAATGCTGAGCGACCGGGTACGCGGTGTCGCCGTTGGTAATGGCTCGTAGGTGCTGGAGTATCCTCTTGTGGGCCTGCAGCTTGGTACTACCCACATATCGCAGGCCACATGGACACTCCAGCACATACACCGCGTACTCTGTCTTGCAAGTTAATTTCTTTTGGATGTGGATCGGTCTATCTGTAAAGGGACTCCAATACTCAGTTTTGCTAATTCCATTTTTGCACGCTTTGCATACTGAACATTTCAGAAACCCTTTGCTAATGGTAAGCCATGATTTAGATGACCTAATCTCTGGGCTACTAGATACCAACAAATTGCTCATTGATTTCGCTTTCTTATAAGTAATACTGGGTGAGCGTATCAAATCTCGACCCAGTATGGGATCACTGGCAATCAGGGCCCATTTCTTTTTGACAATCTTGCGAATAGCTAAATGTTGGCTACTGTAAGTTAGGATCAACCTGGTCTCATTACAATCGTTCCTAAGCTTGGTTTGGCGGCCATTCAACAAAACTTGTCTACTCACTGAATTGGCTCTGCTCATAGCTCAATCCAAAATATTCGATTGGTAGCCTCGTCTCAAGAACCTAGCCCTGCATTCCATCTGAGCTACTCTGCAGTCTTGTTCTGTGCTACAGATGCGTCTAATACGCAGCATTTCACCATATGGAATGCTGCGTATTAGGTGCGCAGGGTGGTGGCTAGAGGCGTGGAGCACAGCATTGCCGGCCGTATATATATATATATATATAGATAGATAGATAGATAGATAGATATAGTGTAACTTAATGAAGGTATTTAGTTAATGTATCTTTTTAATATTTTAGATTTATTACTATCAAAGTATAAAGAAACAATAATGTAAAAGAAATACTTTTATTATGTTCCACTATGTGTGTGTGTATATATATATATATATATATATATATATATATATATATATATATAAAGTTCAAAACGGCGTTCCAAGCGTGCACTCAGGTACAACAATGATCCACACTTACACTGCAGGTCTGTCAAAAAGGTAGGGTTTATTCACGCCATTATTTACAATAATTATTTTGTTCGTTTCAACAAATATTTGGACTATGTACAATTTGTTAATTTACTATTCTCATCAACATACTATGACAGACAATTAATGTGAGATATGGTTGTATGTAAATATCTGGACATTTGTTACATTGTTACTATGTCAGACCCATGCTAAGATGGCGCCTTTAATGACTAAGTTCAGGTGTGTTAGTCCATCGTTGATGTTTACATGTGAACACACGGTAAAAACAGCAAACTTTCAGAGTACCTTTGTGTGAACAAGCACTCACGGAGTGCGAAACGCGTCACGTAGGGCTTATGGCGTGAATAAACCCTACCTTTTTGACAGACCTGCAGTGTAAGTGTGGATCATTGTTGTACCTGAGTGCACGCTTGGAACGCCGGTTTGAACTTCATATTGAGTACCGGTTACCTCACCGGCAGCGTGGCACCCCCATTTGACGAGGGATACCCCATTGAGGTGATCTTTGGACTTATATATATATATATATATATATATATATATATATATATATATATATATATATAGTGATATATTATATATTTTATCATCATCATAAAACAGTGTTGGTGCGACCCGATCCTTCTCTGTTCCAGCGCAATAACCACAGTACCACAGCTCCACTGTGTCAGCATGTTTATTTAGCAAACACCGGCAGCAAGATCCCAACGCGTTTCGGAGCCTCCACTCCATGGTCACGGGTTAGGTTTGCATTACTTTAATTTCTCATTTAAAGAGACAACCACAAGTGCAAAGTGCAAATAATAAATATAGAAAACAGATCCTTGTCAGTTTCAACTTCTCTCTGAATAAAGTTACATTGGAGACAGTTCGAAAATTGTTTCTCAATTAAATTGACTGTGATACGAAGGTCTAACAAGTATGGGAAAATAAATATTTTCACACAACACATAACTTCATGTATTTTCGTTACGCCAGTTTTATGCACAATTCCGCCCTAGTGGGCGATTAATTTATAGGAAAATAAATATTTTCACAAAACACATTTTCATGTATTCTTGTTGCACCAATTTTTTACGGCTCTGGCAATATACACAATTCCGCCCTAGTGGGCAATTCATCATTGCTGTAAACATTTTATATTCTATCCATACATTTATGACTTCAATCAATAAAAGCAATCCATTGTTGCTAAATTCTGCTTGGACTTAAACTAATGGTCTATCCATCTTCACTGAGCTGAAGATTGTTCCTCAGTTCTGAACCAGTGGGCAAATCTCACCTTTAAGTCCAGAACAACAGTTAAAATAAGAGATATTCCTACTGTACAGTACAGTAGCCAGATATTATAGCTCCTCTGAATTTTAATTATCTTCTCACCTTTAATTAAACAAATAAAGATCAGTGGTTAAAATACATTTCACAAAAACTTGATACAATTAAAATCTGTATTAACCTTAAATTCAATATATTTCAGGGAGATTTCAGAAGAACTACTGCTACAATTATATAATCCCAAATGCACTGCCAATTCTTCATCCAGGTCTAGGCCTGTTGGATGAAGGGTATTATATATGATGATCATTTTATATTCTAATCTTTTCAATTCCAAAGTCCTATTTCCACCCCTTTCTCTGGCTGGGATTTTGTCATGGACATGAAATTTCAATAGGTTACAGTTCTGATTATGGCTAGCCTTGAAGTGTCAGGCAATGTGGTATTGCTTATCATTATTCTTGATTACTCCCAAGTGTTCGAGCACCCATTTTTTTACTTTGCGTATGGTGCTACTATATAAAATGTATTGCAAGGACACCTGAGAGCATACACAACATGTTCAATGTTGCAAGTGAGGTGTTTTGAAATCTTGTAGGCTTGTTGGTTTTCAGAAAATGTTAACATTTTACAACTCTCACTGTACTTACAGGATTTACAATTGTCACAGGTAAAAAATCATTTGATGTCATTTTTATCTTTCTCACTGTTTACTAAACAAGAGCTCAAGGTATCTTTCAAAGATCTTGCCTTTCTGTAAGTTACTGCCG
Source organism: Lissotriton vulgaris (assembly GCF_964263255.1). Classification (NCBI taxonomy): domain Eukaryota; kingdom Metazoa; phylum Chordata; class Amphibia; order Caudata; family Salamandridae; genus Lissotriton; species Lissotriton vulgaris. The sequence continues at coordinate 100,492 of NW_028255235.1, forward strand.
TATTGTCACAAACTGGTTTTACTAAGTCTATGTTTGTTTTAAGAATATCCCAGTATTTTTTCAAACTTCTTTTGACATCCCCGGCTTCGTTATGATAAGATGTGATGAACCTGATCTGTTCTTTCTCGCTTTCCAGTATGAGGATGCCAATAATAATTATCTAGATAAACTTGTAGATTGGCGTGATAACGTTTTAAAATGGGATGAATACCTGTTTCTAGTATGCAAATTTCAGAAAATCCCAGCTTTATACTTATTGCCCAAACTGCATAAAGATTTGCCTAACCCCCCAGGGAGACCAATTGTTTCATCAAGAGGAAGTCTGTTAGAAAACAAATCCAAGTATGTGGATTATTTTTTGAAGCCTTTTGTACAGGCTTGACACAGGAGATTGTTTAAGGCTAATCAACTGTATTACCTGGAACAGAAACTATTTACTAATAAGCTTAGATGTGAATAGTTTATATACCTTCATCCCACATGACCTTGGTATTGATGCATGCAGATACTTCCTCAAAGGGCGATCTCTCTCCTATCTTTGACACATGGAGATGCTCCTGGAAATGATGCAGATTTGCCTGAAAAACTATTTCTTACCTTTTCAATAAACAATTGTACAGACAAACCAAGGGGACGGTGATGTGAACTTGCTTCGCCCCTAGCTTCACTGGGTTGTACCTGGGTTGATGGGAGAAGCAAGTTTACAGGTAAAAAATCATTTGATGTCATTTTTATCTTTCTCACTGTTTACTAAACAAGAGCTCAAGGTATCTTTCAAAGATCTTGCCTTTCTGTAAGTTACTTCCATATTGTCACTAACTGGTTTTACTAAGTCTATGTTTGTTTTAAGAACTACCCAGTATTTTTTCAAACTTCATTTGACATCCCCGGCTTGGTTATGATAAGCTGTGAACCTGATCTGTTCTTTCTCGCTCTCCAGTATGAGGATGCCAAAATTAATTATCTAGATAAACTTGTAGATTGGCGTGATAACGGAGTTTTAAAATGGGATGAATACCTGTTTCTAGTATGCAAATTTCAGAAAATCCCAGCTTTATACTTATTGCCCAAACTGCATAAGGATTTGTCTAACCCCCCAGGGAGACCAATTGTTTCATCAAGAGGAAGTCTGTTAGAAAACAAATCCAAGTATGTGGATTATTTTTTGAAGCCTTTTGTACAGGCTTGACACAGCAGATTGTTTAAGGCTAATCAACGGTATTACCTGGAACAGAAACTATTTACTAATAATAAGCTTAGATGTGAATAGTTTATATACCTTCATCCCACATGACCTTGGTATTGATGCATGCAGATACTTCCTCAAAGGGCGATCTCTCTCCTATCTTTGACACATGGAGATGCTCCTGGAAATGATGCAGATTTGCCTGAAAAACTATTTCTTACCTTTTCAATAAACAATTGTACAGACAAACCAAGGGGACGGTGATGTGAACTTGCTTCGCCCCTAGCTTCACTGGGTTGTGCCTGGGTTGATGGCGGAAGCAAGTTGTCAGCAACATCAGAAAGTTTGAAGACCACTTCGTTCTCTGGGTACAGTACATTGATGACATCTTCTGTAGCTGGAAAGGTACTGATTATCAAGCCCAAGACTTCATTACCACATTGAATGATAACTCTTTAAATTTGAAATTTAGCAGTCACATACATGACACTACAATTGAGTTTGTAGACTTGAAATTGGAGGGCAAAGCAAACAAGTTGAACAGCAGGCTGTTTCATAAATAGGCCGTGGGCAACAGCCTTCTATATGAGGGTAGCTGTCATCCCACTAGCAGGGTTCCCGCCGGCAGTGCGCCTCAGGTGTTTTTTTTTTCCTTTTGCCTGCCTTCTGGTCTGTATTGTAAACCCCCCTTTATTCATTTATTCTTTATTGCCTGGTCCTTTGTGTGTTGGTTTACCACGTTTTACTGTGTAAAGTGTTTTACTGTGTACTCTTTCCCGCCGCTGCTGCCCCTGCGGCTCCTCCCCTACTTAATGGTGACCGCTGTGTGGTCGAGCCGAAGGCGCGCCTAAGGCAAGCCCGTCTGCGCCTGCCTGCGACCAGCGCCAGGAACCCTGGTTCTCCGAGGCCTCACCGCTACGACTCAACCACCCTCCACGCACTCAATCCCGGAAGACACGCCGGCTACGCAAGAGCCTCGCCAGACACCACCCATTGTCAGTTCTCGTGCAGACCCTGCCGCAGATCCTTCACCATCCGCAAAGCTCCCATGGCCGCCGAAGACCCGCCTGATGCACGCACCGCCGAAACCCTGACATGCATCCTCCTCAACATGCGCTCCCTGCACCGACCTGTGCCTTCCATATGGCCAAGTGAAAGAGGTTATTGTTCTTCTGTCACTCAAAACAGATCGACCCATCAACAAACACAGTGCTATCTGCCTTGGTTCCAGGTTTGTAGACTGTCATTCACCTCCAGGGCCGGACTGGGAACTGAAAGCAGCCCTGGCAAATTTTGCCAGACCAGCCCTCTTCCGGCGAGTAGCGAACCAGCCCCCGTCCAGCCCCACACTTCTCACTAAACTCTGCGCAGTTAAAAAGTAGATTGTAAAACACAATGCAAGCAATTTAGAGGTTACCCACCACAGGAAAAAATGTTGCACTGTATACGGCTGGAATATTAATATAAGTGCAAGGTTTACTCAGATTACAAACGTCTATAGCCAGAAATGTTATGATAATATAAACAACTCCAGTACATTATTCATTGTTTTTTAATAGAGCATAGCTATGTAATTCATACTCTTTTTATTATTCATTTATACTTTATCAATTGTTAATGTAAAAGTATCCCTCTGAACATTTGTTTCAGACTTAGAATTGTAAAAAAGATTTTGTGCATACCTCTGCAAATTTTTGTGAACCTCTGTGGGTGAAATACACCCACAGAGGTCCACAAAAATCTATCAAATGTTCTAAAAACGATTGTGATGTCATAAGTACAACAGCACATCTCTGAACTATTGTCGCCTTCACGTGAAAAAAGTTTCATGCCAGATTTACTGCAGGAGCAGCAGAACATGTACGTATATGCATTAACAACCCATTTAGCTAACAAGTGGATTATCCTTATCCTTGCATGAAATCACAACCATATCATTCATGGAGTGGCGAGACGAGTCGTGCAAACCTAATTGCACAGTTCTATTTGAAAGAAGCAAGCAAGCAGCGCGGACTATGTACCTGATGATAAGTTATAACCTCTCGGGCCGGGAGGTTTTTAACCAGGCCTGGTCAGGTTATAACTTATCAGGGGTACATTAGCCACGTAGCGGTTGCGCTGCTTGCTTCTTACAGAGTCAGGGGGGGGGGGGCGGGCGGATAAACGGACTCACTCACCTCAGGCCTGCTGAAAAGTGATTACTAGACACAGGGGGGGTCGGGCTAGGCGGCGCTAACCTACAATTATGTTATGTGGCCGCGCCCGCTTTAATCAACTGTACCGTCCGTCCGTGGCTCCTCTGACGCTCTGGTGCGCACTTCCTCTGACACTAGGTGCACTGTCGGAAGAGACGACCCGACCCCGGACGACTAGTTGGCGTCACACGCACCATCCATGCCATGCAACCAGGCCTGCATGCAACAAACAAGTCCTGTGACTCTGTCCTGTCCACCTCCGTCGTCCACTGCCACCAGGGCCTGCCTGGTCAAGTTAGCGCTGGAGAAGCAAGCTGCTTGCTTCTTTACTTTCTCGGGGGGCTGCGCTGGGCGGGCAGAAATTAAAACTGCGTCAAAGCGTCATGATCATCGTCGTCACTCACCTCACTCAGGCGGCGCCAGCGGCCCTGCTGTCCAGTGTCTGCTGTGCCACTGCTGCTGGGGTCGGACGGTCAGTGAGGTCACGGTCGGACGGTGGGCGACACAGGGAGGTCGGGCTAGGCCTAGGCGGCGCCGGGCTAGTAGCCAGGCAGTCCACTAGAATAAAATTAATTTATGGGCCTGGCGGGACGTGTGCGCACCGACTGGCTGCAGGCTGCTCGCTCCTCTCGTCAGTCACGCGCACTAAATTGCCAATGCGCATGCGGGAGGAGGAGAAATTACACCAGCTGCACCCTAGTGAGGCGGGCCGTGCGCAGACGCGGCAGAGGAGGGAGGGGGCAGGCATAATTCTGCGCGCTGCGCACAGGCACCTCCCCCCTCCTCCTCTATTCTGTATTTGTTTATGTTACTAGGCGGCTAAGTAAAACGGCTACGGACGGGGTCCGTGACGGACCCGACTTAGTTAGTGAGTGCACGGGGGGGGGGGGTTCGTGCAGGCCTGCTGCCTGCAATGCAAATTATACGCGAGTGCATGCCGGGCTGCCGGCCGGCCCTGCCGATTTCAACAAAGCCTGTGTGACCACACGCTGTGCCGCCGCTGGGGCAAAACCGGCCCCCAGACACAAAACCGGCCCCCTTTTCGGAAAAACCGGCCCCCAAAACCCTCCAGCCGACCGGGGGATTGCCCGGTGCCCGGAAGCGCCAGTCCGGGCCTGTTCACCTCTATATGGCTACACCTGGCCGCTGTGGCTTCCTATCTCTAGAACAGACAACATGCTTCTCTCATTAGAATTCCACTCATTAAGGCTTTCATGGAGGGTCTCAGAGTCATTCCCCCTCGAGTCTCACCAGCCCCAACTCGGAAACCTCGGCCTTGTACTCACTAAACCTATGGGTCCTCAGTTTGAGCCCCTCCACTCCTACCCCTTACAATTCTTCTCTTGGAAGGTGGCTTTTTTGGCCGCCATCACTTTACTCAAGTGTGTCAGTGAACTATAGGTACTAACCTTAGAAGAATCTTTCTTCGAAGTACATAGGGATAGGGTTGTCCTCGCACTAACCCTAAATTCCTCCGTAAGGTTGTATCTCAGTTTCACCTTAATCAATCCATTAAACCTACAGTCTTCTTCCCACATCTGGACTCAGTTGTGAAACGGGCTCTCCATACTTTGGATGTGAAACGATCCCTCATGCATTACATTGACAGGACTAAATCATTTAGGAACAAACAACAACTCTGTTGCTTTCTCCAAAGCCCATGAATGGAGAACTCTCTCCAAATCAGGCATTGCCAGATGGATAGTGAAATGCATCCAGACATGATATGCTATAGCTAAAAGAACGTTGACGTTTGCTACTCGATTCCACTCTACTGGGAAAAAAAAAACATCTATAGTCTTTCTGGGAAACACTCCAGGAGCTAATATATGCAAAGCAGCTACATGGTTTACACCGCACACCTATACAAAACATTTCTGTGTGAATGTCTCGGCTCATCAACAAGCCAGTGATCTACTAAAACACCCACAAGCTAGCCACAGCTTTTTGGAGGGCTGCTTGGCAGCCTGTGCACAGTATACGTATCTACAGCGGTACGTGCCTCAAACAGAAATTGGAATTTACCCTGTAAGCATCTGTTCATGGAATGTTGTGGTGTAGATTCACATGCCACTCTGGTCTGTGCTAGCATGAGGCCAGTTTTGAAAATGAAAAAGTGAATCAGTGTCTCACAAGAAGCCCCAAAGGGGAGCAATCCCTTTCAGGACGAATGCTGATATAGATCAATTAGGCTGAAACATGTTGACCGTCTTTGATATCTAAGCAGTTTGAATCTATACTGCTTTTAAACCCTACCAATGCGAGCAAGGGAATAAAGAGTTTTTTGCCCCCACTAGGTAGTTTTAATCTCACTTTTTAAGTCTCACTCACTTTTTTTGCTGCGTCCTTACGACACCTGTAACTCACATATGGGATTTTAGCATCCTCAACAATATATTATAATCTCGAAAAACATCCCAGAGCTCTAGTCTCACAGTGAGGGAGTTGTAGCTCTCAGTGGGACTAGGTTTTCCCACTGGGAGGAGAAGCCCATATGATGAAGCATGCCACCTAAGGTGGGTGAGGGCATTCGTTGTGAAAGGGATTGCTCTGTTTTGGGGCTTCTTGTGAGACACTGATTCACTCTTTCATTTTCAAAACTAGCCTCATGCGAGCACAGCCCCGAGTAGTTTTTCTGTTACGCTTATAGTGAAAGGGGATATTCTTCTTGCAGGTCTTTAAAACTATCTCTCTTGGACCCCCTTCTCACGTTTCTTGTGTTATGGTAGATTCACATGCACCCACCTTCCTCCCCGGATGCCTGTGACTGTTGCAGTCATCTTTAAGATCTCTTCCACTTAGGCGCAGACATCTTTCCATACATTCTATACATTGCTGCGCTTCACATGTCGCCTCACTTGCCATGCGTAAAAACAATCTAACAATGATATCGGTGACCATGCACATTAGTAGTAAAAGGAGGAGTCACTTTACCTTGTGACTCTAAAGACTTCTTCGAAGAAAAACAACTTTCACTCATCGGGCCCAATATTAGATGACAGTAGTATGCACACAGCATGGGAATCCACAGCACTATATGTCACAAACAGATGCTTACAGGTTAAGTGACATTTTCCTTATCGCACTTACTGGTTTATAATATTTAAAAATTGACAGTATATAATATTTAAAAATTGACCATAGAACTTGGAAGTTGTGAAATCTTCATGACTGATGGATTTTTATTGTTTACTAGCTTACCCGTCGCCCGTTGCTGCGATCTCATAAGAAAGGAAATTTAAGGAAACTTGTTATGATAACATTTAATTTACATTGTGTAATTTTTATTGAAACGTATTCCTTTTAATATGGAAAACATTTTAATGTGTTGTTTTGATTCTGTTTATTTATTCGAGTGCTTGTGGATACACAGTATTTTTTGTTTTTCCGTCTGGTGCGTACACGAATAAATCAGAAGGTTTTCCGACACGTGAGCTGGCCACATACAGTTGTCCATGTGAGAAGCACGGATTCTCCAAATCTAGTCCACACACTTGCAGCGGTTGTCTTTGTGCTTTGTTGATGGTCATTGCAAAAGCGAGTCGCACCGGAAACTGTAAACATTCAGTATTGGAAAGATTATGAGGGCCCTAGGGGCCGATATTTAATACATTTTTCTTTTTCTTTTTTTTTTTGCCAGAAACCTTCGCGGGAGTGTACTCAACAACTTTTAACACAAATATTTATATATATATATATTTTATTTTTTTATTTTTTTTTATTTATCTATTTATTTATTGCCAGAAACCTTTGCAGGAGTGTACTCAACAACTTCCCAAAGTTTCATGCCGCTCAGATGAATGGTGTAGTAATGCATGAAGGACAAACAGACATACTTTCGTTTTTATATATATAGATGAGTAATGCAATAGTATAGTCACTGTTTTATTCTGCATATTAACTATTGCTTCAGAATGGACAACTTGTATTTTTCTACTTACTGAAAAGAAAAATTAAACACAAAAAGGATCACCACTGTACAGTTCCTGCTTTGATTTTGATATTGATATTGATTTTATGCTAAATAACTTGCCAGGATATTTAGCACGCATTAGCCTGCACTTTATTTTCAATGACTTTGATAAGTAGCGTTGTTAGTGAAATTATTGATTAAATCTAACTTTTTTTGCGTCACATTTTAGTATGCTATTCTCATGAAAACTAATTTATCCCTATGTTCTGTATTAAGAGTGACTCATCTAAATCATCAAACCCAGACTTAGAAAATGGAGACACTAATTACATTAAAAGACTGAATGAATACTGCCAGCGTGAAAAAACTGTGCATAAATTTAAAGAGATTAAACAGGACGGTCCCTCACACCTTCCAACGTAAGTAATATGTAGTTTTAGTTGTTTTTTTTACTCGATTGATTGTTTTGATTGGCTTTTCAACTGACTGATGATCTTTTTTCTTGTGAGTAGAGTTGTTTTGCATTGTACATGATGAATGTTTTGGTTTTGTAGCTAGGACATGTAGTGACTTTAAAACTGCTTTGATACTAAGGGCCTGATTATGACTGCTATTGTTCAGCTGGCTTTTGCCATTGGACAACAGGTCTGTCCATCGGCAAGGATACAGCCCATGTCATTTCACAGATGTGCACACTTCGGAAATGTATTCGCACACAATGGATTTCATTTCTTTCTTTTTCTTTTGTATTATAATTTCTTTTAAGCCGGGCTTCGCCTCCTCTCCTGCGCTTTGTTATAGAGCTTCCTATCCTGATGTTGCTTCCTAAACCATAAGTTAAAAAAAAAAAATCTTCATGGGCCAGATCGCTCCAAAGTGCTGCCATGCCGCTCGCTTTGCTTTCAAACACTCCTGTGCACTTTATTTTTATTTGTAGTTTACGGTTCCAAAATAACTGTCGGAACGGTAATGTATAAAGAGGCCCAAATGGCCATAAGCACATCATAACACATCTACTCACCATCTTGAAATAGTTTACAAGATGGCTGTCACATGTGCTCATAAGTGTGTGGACATAACAATGCATAGTCACCCTTGTGCCACGACACACCAGAAAGATGCGGTGCTCCAGTGAAAACAAGCATTGACAAAGCCAATAGGTTGCACCACTTGCCTTCTATAGATGTTAAATTAGAATTCCCCGGATGAGTCATTATGTGAACTCCTAGGTCTTTGTATATCAAGTCAAGTCAAGGATAACTTTATTCGGTTAAAATTAACCATTAAAGTATAACACACATGAATCACACATGGAAAGTTTATATACATAAAAGTCCAATAAAACCATATAACTCACATATATTAAAAATTCCAGACTGGTTTAAAAAACAATTCCTAAAAGGAGATGGCAGACTTTGTATATCCAATTACCACCAGCATCACTTATGATTGTGTTTGTACCCCGAGAAGAAGGGAATGAAATGGAATGGTAATATTGACCAACAGGTTATTGGCTCTCTCCAATCGTATCCATCTCCCTCACCACTCTTCTTACTTTATTGAAGATCTGCGAAGCAAGAGTCAATCACATGGGGGACAAGACAGTCTAATAAGGTTTTTTGAAAGAGATAACTGTCACCGCTCATATACTACGTGAGATATGAAATAGCACATATTTTGGGACTGTTTGGCAAATAAGGGTAAGAGGCGGAATAACATACAATCTTGGTTCTCTCAGAAAATCACAATGTTAGTGTAGAAAGACCGTTTTCAAGAGAGAGAGAACCTGGACATAGGAGACTCTTTGAATAGATACAATTCCTAATTCTGTGGCCACCTTGAGAGAGAGTTATTTATGCAAGCTATTCTAGTGACATAAAACCAAATTTACTTACTATGTTGAACAGTGTCTTGGTTGAGGAGTTCATGAGAGATTATTTGCTCTTTCCAACCTACAGACCAAATAATCCCTGTCGATGGGGACAAAGCCTGGAAGAGGGTAGTTAAAGGAAATAACTGCCTGGTTCAGCGCTGGCCCAAGCAAGTTCAGTAAGTCTCACCACTAGGCACCACCAACCCTGACCTCATAAGGGAACAGAGTATGAATGTGGCAATGTTAGGAGGAGGGGAATTAGGAAGATAAAAGGCAGGAAAGGAGACCAGGAACTCTATAAGAGACAAATACATCTAAAGTTCACTACACTCCTTATCAGTCTTGTTTATCTATCTTGTGCAATACCTTTTCTAGTGCTCCTTCATAGGCCTTCCAGTTTTGAGAGGAGATGGTTGGAAATCAGGATTACAATGTCTGAAATTTCGGGGGAGGATAAAACCCACAACCATATGGGAATGGATGTCTGATATGGACTGGTGTCAAAGATCAGAGCATGTGGTGCATCAGAGAAGGGGATGCCCAAAAAGTGGGATAATGTTTGGGGGGCTTGGAGGGAGTTTAGAGGGTTTTGAGGATCAGACAAGAACAGGGTTGACAAGAGCTTATTGGGTTGCATGTGATCCTCTCATTCCAGTTGATTGCGCATGTGGTGACTATGCTATTGTAACATATTGAAAAATGTTATATTTACTGATGCCTTCAAATTGACACTCTATTTTGTATTGAAATGTAAAAAGTATTCACTACCCGTACATGTTTATTCTCTCAAGGATTAGTCTCTCAGTAAGACATTCTCTGATTATCTAAGGGTCTCCAACCTATTCTGTGATAAGAGCTACTTATGTTAAAATAAAGTCATCCCAATCTACTAATATTATTAGTGTTGTAATAGCGACCACATCAGGCAAGATTACCATAGTGGCACACAATGCAAGATTATCAGCAGTGATCACCCTCAGTGCATAATGAAAGGGTCTCAGCAGTAAAGTGAAATATACTTTGTCAATTTGGAATGCCTTTATGTGGATAATACATAATAGCCATCACTGCACTGGTCATCCCTGGCACCAAGGCAGTAACAGTAATAATAACTGCCCCCAACACTGAATGGTTTGTCATTGAAATAGCAGCTTTAAATTCAGCCATTTTTCCCAGACTTCAGCTTATAAGTTCTGAATATACACACATTTTCGTCTTGAATATACATTTTCAGGTTGTACTATACATGTGTTAATTCATCTAAGGAAAAGCTTCTCATTTAGTATGTTGGGCTGTACACAGAAGAACTACTCACAGGGGGCTGGAGAGCTACCAGAAGCTGATTAGCTACTCGTTGGAGAAGCTATCTTCCTCAGATCTGTATTTATATTTATATATCAAAACGAGTTCCTGACCATCTTTAATACAACAACAGTTTCCTCACTCTGCAGTTACAGCTGTCTTTAGCCACACAATGTGTATAACTTCTAAGGCACCTGGATCTCTCAAAGTAATTCACTCTCTCTTGCTGCACTTCACAATCTCTGCACAGATTAGTACGTGAATTACCTCGTCATCAATGTGAAAGAGTTCTTGGAAATGTTGTTCAGTCCCATAATCAAACACACAGCAGAGTTAGCAGTTCACATTTCATAGCAAGTCCAAAATAAAAAGAAACGTTAAATCTGTTCACTGGTAATACTTTCTCGAAGTTAGTATCAAGTTGTAATCAGTAAAGAAATTCTTTCACGTGGGGTTTAACAAGGCTCTTCTTTTGCTCACTGTTCTCAAACGAAGATTTACTATAATTTCTTTCTAATTTAGTAGTTCAAAGAAAAGCAGAGGCAAAGTTTGCGCAGTTGTGCTTCTTCCAGTGTGTCTAGTTGTCTCCAATCTCACCACGCCACAGCTTTGATGCTCCAGTAGAGGAGAGAGCTGCACCCCCTCTCACACATAAGATCCGAACTAGTGAGCCTAAATTGCAAGGCATGACTCCCTTTCACACAAGGCGGGGGCGACCCAATATGGCTGTCATACTAAGATGTTTTCTCTTTCTTTGTCTCTCTCGCTCTCACTTTCTATGTCTGGTGATACGTCCCGTCTTGTTCACGAACACAGATATTAAGGGACAGCAGGGGATTTCGGTGGGTCTGCTACAGCATACCCTGACAGTTTGCCAGGCCTCTTGAAAGACTTATATGAGAGTCCTGTACACATCATGTCCCAAGCTATTAGTAAGATCCAGGACGAGCATAAAGTGGATTGGCCAACTCTTGTTGCGTAACGATACGCCACTCTTGTTGCATAACGATACGCCACTCTTGTTGCGTAACGATAACCCCCAGCGAGTGCCTCTGTGGTAACGGAAGGGGCAAATGTTAATGCCACAGTGAGTCATAATACATATCTCACTCCAAATGTGTCTCTAACCCCTTGGGACAAATTTTGAGGAGACCCCCATAAGTTTCAAATTTTTCTGGCCTAGTGTCAGTTGCATTTTAAAGGAAAATCGCAATGGTTTAATAATGATTCTGCCAAAATTACTTTTGTACTCTCATTTTTTACTAAAGACGCTTTTTATGTGGGCGACACCTTTTTGTTTTCAGTTAGTCTTATATTATCCACCTTGACTCAGTTCAAGGCTCAGTTATTTATTATTTTTGGAACAAGACAGAAACCCATTTGGCTCACAGTGACTTGCTAACTCTCAAACAAGGCAGCCAGGACCTAATGAGTTTATTCAGGCATTTTCAACACCTGCCTCTTGTGGCTGCTTAGATGTTAGCAGTACCCAGCCCCTAAGTATAGCGATTTAAAGTGCATCACTAACATTAAAGAGCTTTCTCCAGCATATTCAAGTTTCTTACCAGGGATCCTAGGACATTAAGGTGATCTTAGTAAAAAAAAAAATAGTGCAAAAAATGTTTGCTTTACATATTGAATGCAGGTTGATTTAACAACGGAATGAATGCATGACCTAACTAATTGAATATGCAATGATTGAGTTTGCTTTTGAGATGTAAAATAGTCCCATACACACTGCATTGTCTGAACTCCAAAGGAGAGTTTACAAAAAGGATGCTTGCTGCTTACCAATGGCAGAGTACTTAAGATGTGGCTAGGTGTGGTTGTGCCAGCACATGCCAATATGCCTTATTCCGGTGCTACAGGCCACCAGGCTATCATGCTGCCTGCCCACCGGCCAGAAATCTTTTGGACCCTTCTGCCTGATGTTTTTCCTGTGAGCCCGGACTACCAGCTGTGATTACTGCAAGCTGATTTTGATAGTTCCACATCTCGAGAAGCTGAGAAGTGCTTCAGTTTACTTGGGCGCCACTCGCGAGGCAACGGGCGGGGAAGAAGCCACTTGGGTGCCACTCGAGAGGCGGCAGGTAGGGAAGAAGGTGATATAATGATATCACCCAATGGTGTATGGTAGTGATAAAGGCACAGCACTGTGTTTTTGTGGCGGTAGCGGTACTCAGTGCTCCATACGGTAGTCCAGGAACCTGAGGCCAGTTAACTCTAGTTTTTATATCTGGTATACTGAGAATTTGCTCCCACTTTTCTGGACTCTGTTTGGGCCCATTGAGTTGTTCCTGGCACCTATTTGACTATGCTTAGAATTTAAGATCAGCCTGGATGAGCAGCAGGATTTAGAGAAAGTGGACTGTCCACTTCCTAGGGAGTTAGCTTGTCTTTGGGGCAGAGGATGTAAAAGCTGAAGGCAGTCTCAGCTTGTGGCTTTTTCTCATATACCTCGTTGTATATAGTCCCCAATATTATGACCTGCTTCTGAATTAATGGAAACATAAGAATATTTTTGAATGTCAGGAAAAAAAAGGCATCTCTCTTAATCTCAAAAAGGGAATATCAAGAAAGTTACATCGAGGTCCAAAGTAAATCCCCCCGGCCCCATTGTCTTCACTCAAAGAAAATTAGTGGTGGTGGAAAGAATATATCTCCTAAAGTGCTTACACCACCATGTAACTAAAGGGTTATAGATCAAGATCTCATTTAGGGGACAGAGTTTAATCAGCAAAAAGATGACATCTTCCCCGTTAGCTTAGTCCATTCTGAACTTTGTAAATAAACATTTAAAAACTCACGCTCATCATACAGTTAGGGTGTCACTCATAAAGATAGCGTGGAAATGGCAGGAACTCATTGAACAAAAGGAAGTAACAGTTTTTTTTTTATGAATCTTTAGTTTTATCACCTAAGCAAAGAGGATCTCAGTTATTTCCCCCTCCTTATTTAAATTCAGAATTTTATCAGGGCAAAGTCATGTTATGAGAAAATGCTATATCAGCGCAAAGCTCATGTAATGCCACGGCTCAGTATTTTTACTTGAGTCAGAGTTTAAAATCCTTTGACCATGTAGTTATTGTTTTTTTGTTTTTTTTAAAATTTTATTAGAGAGTAACAAGATATCAGAGCAAACATCTGCCCCCCCCCCCCCCCCCCCCAGGGATTGCTATGGGGAGAGAGAATATAGACAAGACCTAAAAACCATTGATACAACAAGTTAGTCACATTATATCACACTATCTACAATATATACAGTTCATCCGAGCTTCCGTCCTACTCACTAATCATGAGTTTACATGATCCAACCAGTTAATTACAGGTTCCCATACTAATTCTCCTTCCCTGCGAGCCCGGGCCTCTGCGCTTGAAAACCAGGAGCTCCCACTTCCCAACATTTAAAAGTTTGCTAAACCATTCGTGTTATGTCGGGGGGAGCAGGATCCAACCACACAGTTGCTAAACATAATCTGAGCGAGGCCATCGCAATATAAAATAATTTCCGTTCTGATAACGTCATATTTAAGTCCACTACCCCCAGTATAACAGCTTGAGATGTTAATAAAATCATAAAACCAAAGACTTGCTCCAGTCGTTGGTCAATTTTGTGTAACAATGGAGTCAAACTAGGGCAGGAGAAAAACATATGTATACTATCAACTGCTTATTCTCCACACCTAGGACAGTTGACTCCCATAATCCCACCCCATTGTTGTATACGATGTGGGGTTATATACAGATTAAACCAAGTTTTAAAACATTGAACCTGGAGGTTTGTGGATATAGTAGCAGTATAACTAAGGCATAATGAATCTTCGCATACCTCTTGCCCGGCATGCAATCCGATCTGCCAACGGCTAAAATGTTTAGGTTGATCATCGTTTCTCTTTTCATTTATCATTGTATAAATTACAGATATAGCAGAATCCCCCCCCCCCTAATAGCCTCAACTACTGGAATAGAGACCCAACTAAGAGTTTTCCTAGAAAGAAAATCACAAATCTGAAAGAACTTAAAAAATTGCCGATTAGTAATATTACATTTCTGCCTAATATATTCAAAGGTCCATACCCCCTTGTCTGAAATCAAATCCCCTATCATCGTCACTCCATGCATCGTCCATTCTCTAAAATACCCTTCTACAAAGATTGCTGGGAGAAGGGCATTTCCTATTACCGGAATATATATATGTAATCTTCCTATATTGTATAATTTCCGAACGGGTGTCCAAACTTTAAAGGCTGCTACTAGAACCTTAAACTTCACACCTTTGAAGTATGCAAAATCAATATGTCTAAATAATAACCCCTTCGCCTCTTTCCAAGACCATGTAGTTAATTGGGTGAAGGATCATAAATGCTCTACATCTTCAGCTTAAATGGAAATTGGCCTCTTTCCACTTCATCCTGCTCACCATTCTTTTGATGCAGGGAGCACTAAAGCCACTTTCTGTAGTAAACAAGAATCAGCAGAACCAATCTTGTCATGTTAAGGAAATATCCTTGGATTTACGAAAAGTAAACAGTTGTTTACCAACATTACTACTGCCATCCACTTCTGTGGCGGTCAACCTTGGTTAACCCCTTCCACGCTGATGACGAGCTGGGCTCGTCATGGTGTAGCCTCCTCGCACGCTGATGACGAGCCCAGCTTGTCACGTAAAGTGCATTTTTAAAAAAGTCAGCGCAGGAGCGGAATTCCGCTAGCGCGCATGGTGTTAAATGAGATAGATGGAGATGAAGAAGTTATGAACAACTTAGGAAGTCCGCAAATAAGGGATGCCAGTGCTATTCTGTCACTAAAAGAGGAAATGTGGAAGAAACACAGAAAAGATTATAGCTGAGGCATCAGAGACAAAATCTGTCTATATTTGAAAGGTAAGTGGGGCCCCTCTCTGACTTATTTGATATATTTGAAGGAAACCACTGATTGTGAGGAAAAAATATATAATTAAATCAAATACTTTCATCATACAAGTTCCAAAATCAAGCAAAAATGAAAAACCTTACAAAAATATATAGGTAAAACAAATTGAGCGTTAAGAAAAGTAAAATCAAAGATCTAAAAATAATGCAAACAATGAACCCCCAAAAATTAGAACTCTTTCACTGTCCGGCAAGTTAAACAAAGTGATGATGACAGTAAGTATGTTCTGAAAAGTAAAAATAGTGGAGCTTTAAAGCAGTGAGATTCAGTTGTTCTAAAGATATTATAACATCGGACCCTATATATAGTCGAATCTCACGGAAATTAACGTAGGACATGTAGTGCATAAGGCAAGCCCTAAAAAAGACGTAGATATCTATCTTGATATTTACCAGAAAGGCAAACAAGTGAGGATGCTTCAGCCACTGAATAGCTCTAAAATTTTAAAACTATTCAAACAAATCCCTGACTTTGCAAAAATAAGTGCAAAAGATCTTAAATATATCGTTTTTTTTTCAATAATCAAAATTATGAGGTGAATAAAATCTATCTTTTTTTTCTTTTGTAAAGAATAGGATTTGAACAGTATCAGATGTATTAAATTGAATCAGCCTTGAAATAACCAGGTTCTCAAAGTGGCAGTAAAAATTAAGAACAACCTCAACAAGACATAGTTTTTGAAGAACCATGCACGGAAAATATCAGGTCAAGTATCTTTTTGTGGACATAATTTTGATCCCAGACAAAAGACTGAATGGCAAGATAGCCAATAACTTTATTCAGAACAATTCAACTTAGCATTGTAAGAAGTGATTACATTAATAATAATTGGATAGGGTCACCATGTAAGTGTCGAACGTCCAACCAGTATAATATTTTAACTGAAGAAAATGTTTGTCTGCAACCATCTCCATGAATCTTTTAGCATAGTATGAGGATGCTCTTGCAACATTAAACTTGTGACCTTGAATGTCCATAGGTCTAAATGAATAATTATGGAAAATTATATGCTAGAAATGTGAACTCCGTATCAAATTCTAATGCTCCTGGAAACTTGGCTGCGGGAGATACCCAGGGTAGAGGTTTTGCTGCTAACAGTTGTTAGACTGGTGATGAAAGACATCTGGTGCTTTACTTGTACTAGTTTCAACAAACATTATAAACGATGTCACAATGTTGAAAGTAAACACAAAAGGTGTCCAGTTAATTGTAATTCATGAAATTGTAGTGTTTAATCAAACTCTAATAGTGGTGAATATTTATATGCATAAGAATAAGACGTCTACAATGTTGACAAAAATGAAAGAAATTGGATTAGAACTTCAACGATTAAAGTTAGAATATTGAGAATGATTTGTAGAAATGGTGTGAGATTTCAATATGAAGCTGTTGCCTACAACACCAGATGAAGTCTTAGGGGATATATTACATTCATTTAAATTTCCAGAGATGAATTTCCACATTTGCTTTTGCTCAAGGGTGGAATAAACTATATGTTGATGGTTAGAAGACAAGGAACTTGTCTTAATGGGCGTACTCTCTTAGATTCTCCAGCTAATAAAACCTTCTGCTATGAAAATCACATCTGCCTTATTGATTATATTTGGTTTTAACTTGGCAGTTTCTTTGGCTCAGAGACCATAAGCTGTTAAGTACTGTGGGAGAGATCAATACGTAGTATCCATCTGTCTAACACTAAGTGAGAAAGAGTACATCCTTGATAAAGTTCTGCCAGTAGAGCTTGTATATTCAAGAATATTGATTCATGTGTGGACCGCACTCACATTAACATGCTTTATGATTATCCATCTGATAATTGCATGGAAAACGAATTCAATAAAATTCGGAGCAAACTTCAGTAGTACCAATACACAATGAACAAGGTTGTTACGTGCCTCCAGGTTATAGGCCAAAACAATTGTGGTGTGGCAAACACGAAGGTTAGTTAGCATTTAAAGTGCAAATTGGTTTGGTTCCGATTATCAAGAGTTTAAAAGGAAAATCAGTAGAATGCAAAAATGAAATAAGGCTTATATCCGGGACCATCAACACTGAAACAAAAAACAAGCATTTACAATGCAATGGTCTCTGCATTATTAAAGGGAGAGCTATTGGCATTGCTCATGTTTTTTTTTTTTTTTAAATCATAAATAAATGGCATTGTCATTTACATTGCCAATAGCTTAATCGTTAAATAAATGGCATTGTCATTTATAATGGCAATAGCGTAATCGCTCGCAAATGCAGGACCTATTGCATTTACACCCACACAGAGCCACACACACAAAGCCGCCCACACACACATACAGAGCCCCCCACACAGAGCCCCCCACACACACAGAGCCCCCCACACACACAGAGCCCCCCCACACACAGAGCCCCCCCACACACACAGAGCCCCCCCACACACACAGAGCCCCACACACACACACAGAGCCCCACACACACACACACAGAGCCCCACACACACACCCACACAGAGCCACACACACACAGAGCTCCCCCCCCACACACACACACAGAGCCACACACACACAGAGCTCCCCACACACAGAGCCCCCCCCACACACACACACACAGAGAGCCCCCCACACACACACAGAGCCCCACACACACACACACACAGAGCCACACAAACACCCAGAGCCACACACACACACACACCCAGAGCCACACACACACACACCCAGAGCCACACACACACACCCAGAGCCACATACAAACACAGGAGAGCAAGCACAGCGAGGGGGCAGGGAAGCAAGCACAGCGAGGGGGCAGGGAAGTAAGCACATCCAGGGGGCTGTGCCTGGACTGACCTGTGTATGTCCTCAGATGAGCCTTCAGGTGTGAGGACTTGCCGTACACCTTGCCGCAGCCTGGGTTGGGGCACTTGTGCTTATTCTGGGGCATCTCCGGGTCGCTCCGGTCCCTTCTATGCTTGGTGTTGAGTCCTTCTGGGTGCCCTGCGCCGGTCACGTGGAGGTTGCATCTGTCCGCCGGGCTCCCCTCCCCCCGCCGGGCCGGGGCTGTGCTGGTTCAGGTCTGCCAGGCCACGTCCAGCAGGGAGGCAGTGTCCCCAGCAGCCTCTCCCGAGGGCAGGGCGAAGGATTCCCAGGTCTGGGAACTGAGGGCGGCGGGAGGATAACTCTGGGGAGGGCGTGCATCGGCGCTGCTGATGTGTATTTATTGTGTGCCCAACTCAGTGCTCCAAGGGGAGAGTGAGCCTGCACCTCCGTGACCTTGAGGGAGGGATATCGGTGCTCCAAAGTGCCCACATGGCAGAAAGAAGATGAGACCTGCAGCCGATAAAGGGAGCAGACATGGGGGCGGCTACGAAGGGGGCGACGGAAGGGAGTGGGGGCAGGGGGGGGCAAAGGACAGGGAGAGGAGAGAAGGGCGCGGAGCCGTGCTGGTGGGGAAGGGGTATCTTCCCAGGTCTGGGAACTGAGGGCGGTGGGAGGATAACTCTGGGGAGGGCATGCATCGGCGCAGGGGGGATTGGCGCTGCAGGAGTCCTGGTCGGTCGGTTTCAATGGAGGCACCCCTTTGCCAATCACGGTGTCGGGGAACGAAGGCAGGACTCCCCCTCCCCCCTACAGCCGCAGGCAGAAAATCTGTGTATGTGGCAGAATGACAGAGTCCGGCCAGTGCACCAGACAGGTTGGCCGTGGGCAACGACCCGCTCTTTCCATTACAGAGGAAGACGGTTGTTGATTTGCCCCAAACAGTGTCGTAGGCGTAAAACAAAGAATTGGAAATGCACCCCTCCCACGTCGCTTTAAGTGGTGAGAAGGTTTGTTTACTGTCACTGCAGATGTTCACGGCACAGCTGCCTGTGGGGATTATCACGTGACACTTTCACTCGTTGAATTTCCAAAGGAAACTGCCCACTTTAGGAACACGCTTACGAGCGGACGCATTTACCAAATGTAAAACTGGTATGAAACCCATGATACAATTAAAAAAAGATAACCCCTATTCCGTGGGAGCGGGGGTGTCGTGCGGCAGCCCCTCTCGTTGAAAAATTCAAATGTAGGTATTCGACTGATACTTGAATGGGGGGGCAGGGGGGGGCGGGGGGGGGGGCTCTATCCACGCCTTTCCTTATCGTTTCATTTTCCTTTCTTCTCACTCCGTTCTCTCTTCTCTGTATCACGTTTTCTTCCTCCTCTCCGTCTCCCTGTTTCTGCTGCTTCTTTCCATTTCCTCTCCTCCTCCCACAGATAAATGATTTATATTATTTCAAAAGTTAGTTGCGCATTTGGAAATATAAGTATAACTTTCAACTGTGCTTCGTTTTGCAGGCTGACTTGACCTATGTTTAAAAACCGGAACATGTGTTGAACATTTTAAAAAGCTTCAGGCACCGGGAGAGTCCTCTGAAAACCGGGATGTCTGTCACCCTACCCCTTACCATCCCTTACCCCTAGTCTAGTGTACCATGGCCTTTTCAGTTTGTCGCCCTGTCACGGTCGGAGCTATGAACATGTAGTAGGTGCAGTGACACCGCGGCCGAGGAGGTTAAGGGCCCAATGTGCCCCATTATTGTATTATCTTACTATCAAACCATGGGATTGGTAGGCGGAGTTTCTCGCTTGCAGGGGTCCTGGTGCAAGCGCTATCCTTTCTTAACCTCAAGTCTAGGTTCTGAAATACATTCATTGCTGGGGTGCAGAGGGGCCTCAGACCCTCTGGCCCGGTGCCACTGCACTTGCTGCATGACTGATCGCTGCCCCACCCTTCACTCGGTTTCTCAGGGACTCGCTCCCCCCTTCTGTGCAACGTTCTCACAATCTGTCTTGTCCATTTCCTTGTAGTTTTTGGGTTCTTCTTAACTCACTATAGACCCCCACCTCCCGCCGCTCTCTTTCGCACTCTCGCTTTTCTCCAGCTAGCATCTTGCTCTTGGACGTGTCTCTCCACTCCAAGGCCCCCCCTCTGCCTTATTGTCCGCTCCCCCTCTTGCATCTAATCCTGTCTCCTATCCCCCACTCTATCCTTTACTCTATCTCCCTGCCCCTCACCCCCTGTTCTTCTGGCTGCCCCACGCATGTAAAGGGCCAGGTGGCGAGAGAGTGGCTGGGGTGAAGGAGTGCCAGGGTGAGGGGACGTCAGTCACATCCCCCGAGTGAGGGAGGCCGCGGCCGCATGGCCGGGTCCCAAAGTACACAAAGAACAGTGGAGACGTGTCCGGAGCCCGCAGCCCGACGGAAGAGCACACACTCTGCAGGGCACGGGCGTCCTCCACACCGCCGGCCTCCCTCACTCAGTCTGGGCGTCTCTCTCTCAAGCTGGGTCTGTCTTGGTCTCTTTTGGTGAATGTCGTGGGACGGGTCAGATCCCCGCACAGCTAAGAGTGCTGTGGGGTGTCCGTTTGTATGTATTGCTCTGCCCCAGTGGGTAGGAGTGTGCCCACCCTGTGTCGTTGTTTCGCGACGAGTTAATGTGGCTGTCTCAGGACGGTCGTGAGTGTCTCAGGAATGTGGAGTACCTTTAGGTGGGAGTGTGGTGTGCCTCAGGAGGGGTGTGGGGGGGGCGAGAGTGTGCCTCACGGGATGAGACAGCGTGCAGGGGGAAGGGGGTTCAGGAGGGTGTTTCAGGAGGGTGTCTCAGGGGGATGCGAGAGTGAGTGTGCCTCAGGGGATTG
Source organism: Lissotriton vulgaris (assembly GCF_964263255.1). Taxonomy (NCBI): domain Eukaryota; kingdom Metazoa; phylum Chordata; class Amphibia; order Caudata; family Salamandridae; genus Lissotriton; species Lissotriton vulgaris. The sequence goes on from NW_028255235.1 coordinate 121,540, forward strand.
CAAGAGCGTGCCGGGGGAGGGGTCTCAGCCAGGAGGGTGTCTCAGGGTGGTGCGAGTGCCTCAGGGACAGAATTCTTCAGTGAGGTAGGAGTGCGTGCTTCACGGAGTGCCAGTCGGTACCCGGAATGCGAGTGTCGTCTCAGCAAGTTGAGTGAGTACTTCACGGACACCATGACAAGACCGGGATAAACCTATACTTACTGAGACAGACATCTTGCATGCTGCGTCTGTCTCTCGGACACACTGCTGTCTCTCGCGTCCCTCGCCCTCTCTCACTCACCTGGGACAGCCGGAGACTGGAGCGCGAGCCCGTCCTCTGGAACAGAGACTGCCACTTCTTCATGGCAGGACGGGGAACCCCGGAGATGGGGGCACCCCAGCGCACAACCCTGGGACAAGCTCTCGAGACTCCCCCCACTGCCGCAGGCAGAAAATACGTGTATATAGTCCGGGCCAGCGAGGCTGTTCCTGCCAACAACCCAAAAAAAAATGACGGCCGCAAGCTTCCGAAATGTTCGGAATCGGGGGCGTATTTTGGCGTTCTGAGTGGCGGATGACGTCACAGTCGAAAGAACGCAAAAAAACGCCCCCGAATCTGAAAGAGACGGGGCTTTATTGGAGTGACTCCCTTCTCCTTCAATGGCTAGCCTCAATTTAGGACGCCAGCCAATGGAGGAGAATGGAGGAGAGAGGCGGGTTCAAGCCCCCATACTCCAAAACATTAAATCTCCTCCCGGAGACTGCGCAAGCGCAGCCTACGGTCCTCGACCTAAAAAACTAATAAGGAGTTACAAAGCACAGAAAGAAGATATCCTATTTTGACACTGAATGGAAGAAAATGAATATAGTAATTAAAACAGGAGACCAAAAACAGTTCTGGAGATTAGTGAATAGCGTATAAGAGTTAAAGACATCCTCATTTTTAAATATAATTCCTGGGTATAAATTGGAATGCCATTTCCAAAACCTTTTAAGAATGACAGCTATACAATTCTCACCAGTTAAACATATGAATGATCAGGAACCTGGTAAATCATTCACAGTAAGTAATGTAAGAAATAGCACCCAGTCTCTAAATATCTCCTGTGCTGTAGGACCTTATAATCTCACAGTTCTGGTGGGCCACAATCATATGGAAATGTGGGCAAAATGTATTTCCTTTCTCTACATTTCAAAGATAAGTGAAATTCCAAAGTTGTGGAAGGTGGTAAAACCAATATTTTAAAAAAGAGATGAAAGCCTACACCTACAAGAATCAAGTATAAGCAAAATAAAACTTATGACTGTGGAGCAGGGAGTTTCTGAGAAGACCATTTGACAGTGGATCACTTTCACTCTGTGATCGATAGGGCAGAAGTCACTCAAAGCTAATCAAAGGCTCTGTGCGTGTATTGTTGACTTCCTAATTGCCTTTGACACAGTAGGCAGAGTATCAAACTGATCTCATGGGAACTACAGTTCGGCTTGCTCTCTTTAATTCAAGGACTGTACGTACAAACTAGGCGCAGGTAATGCTTGAAACTTTAGGGTGACTTTTGAAAAAAAGTATTTCGTACAAAATGGCCTGTTCCAAGGCTGTGTCTTTGCACCAACTTTGTTTAGTCTCTATTTCAACGATCTTCCCCTCTACTTTTAAAACTAACCACTCTTTCTCACCTAAAATTAATAATGCACATATCCCCTGTCTTAGGTAGGTTTACAGAGGAAAATTGATGCTCTTACACAATATTGTAAAACAAATTATATAAGTATAACTTTTGAAAAAGCAGAGATGATATTTGGTAAAAAGCAACCAAAATTTAATTGGTTTCTCACAAGGAAAGAATAAAGGATGTTGAAAGCTGTGGTCAATTATTAAAAGTAATAATCACATTATGAGAGTTGGCCCTATTAAGTTTCTGTTAGAAATATACAGGGCATTCTTTGTCCCCTCTTCTGACTGTATTTTCGCATATGCAGCTAGATTCTTTATATCTGAATGCAAAATCACCTTGGGAACAACTAGAAAGTGCTAATCTAAGAGAATTATGTTTACCAAAAGGGGCAATTATTCAGGTGATCAGAAATTTGTTTGACCTCATGGATAGAGTTTGCAAGAATATCACTATTAGGCTTCTTTAGCAAATTGTCGGGAACACAATTTAAATGAAATATCTTATCTCTGCTGGCAGGAAGCACATAATAGTGAGAGACAGTGGATGGTTTCTTAAATAAAACATATAATATAGTGAAAAGGATGAGTAATATAATAATATGGAAATCTTTTCCTGGTAAAATACTTCTACAAAAAAACACTTCCACTGCATTGCAGTGTTACATATCTGTGAATGAAACATTCAGTTGGCCTAACAGTAGGAACATAGAGATGTGAGGAAGTGTTCCCATATTTATATAAATTGGTAGATCACAATTTACGTCAAAGTGCTTTAAAATTTAGAGTAGGCTGGACCGCAGTTTCTGAGTGCCAAAGTGTTATCACAAATATGGGAAAATCATGAAAAATACCATCCATTGTTTACTTAATACTAAACACACTTTAAAAAATATTTTAATGGCCTGTTTTTTGATTATGGATATTTGCAAAACAATTCTTAAACATGTCTTTTTAAAATACTGCACTTTGACACAGAAGTTGGCGATTGAATTATTAATTAATATGAGATTCGCAGATATGACAGAAGTACTTGGACAATTTATGAATGCCATTGGAAAGATGAATAGATTGAATGTGTTAACCCGGGATGTATTTGTTCTGTTCTAACTAGTTTCAACATATTTGTTTAATTGTTTTTTTTTTTAGATATTTGTCTTAATACATGTATTTGATTAATTTATTCATTCATTCATAGGATGCTAATTTATTCATTCATTCATAGGAGACTAAATGATATATGAAACAGCCAATAGCATGAGGTTAATTAGAAAGACAAATAGTCCTTTGTGGCAGAGCCAAAGGTCAATCTATGTGTAAATTATAGAATTGCGAATGAAAGGTCTGATAGACAGCTAGAGCTGAGATTTTTTTTCTCACGAGAGCAAACTAGATTTCTATGTCCTTGTGAGGAATACTCTGTGTTGTAAGGACTGGAACAAAAATGATGCACTACATGATAAATGAATGCAAACTGTAGTAATGAAAAGCATTTAAATAAACCAATAAATTAACCTCATTACTGTTTTTGTAGATTTGTTTGCTGTGCAGTAATTGGAGGCAAAGAGTATAAGGAAGCTGAAGGAAAAAATAAAAAAATTGCAAAACAGAAGGCTGCTCAGTTGGCTCTTGAGGAAATCGGCATAACAAGTTGTAATATACAGGTAATATGCTTGCTATGTTTGTTTGACTTTCCCAGTAATCCATTGGTGTGATTGGTAAACACAATGGGCCCGATTATGATGTCAGACAGACAGTCACTGATGGCCTGTTGGTGGCGCGGTCCAACCACCGCGTATGATGCGTGGCAGTCTGAGGTAGCGGGCGGAGGGACTGGCGCTCAAGAGCCAGTCGGACTATTGGTCAAAGCGTAATACCCTACAATAGGGGGCAGTGCCTGCTTAGGCACCGCCGTAGGGAATACGATTGTCCATTCCGACTGCCTTTTCATGGTGGTCCGAAAGGCAGCTGGAATAGGACTTTTGAGGCACCAAGCAAGGCACCTGTCCCCCGTATAGGCCCGTGCCCCTAAACATCCATGCCCCATGTGCCAGGCACCACATGGTGACAGGCACATGGGGCATGGATGTTTGAAAACATCAGTTTTTCCATTGTGGCCTTTGCTGCCTTTTCGGGCCGCAGCACAAGCCGCAATGGAAATAGTTTTGATCCCGACCGCCTACACGGAGGTCGCATCATAATTGGGGGGGTGGGGGGGGGTCCTCCGATTGCTTGTCAGTCGGTTCCAATTCCGCTTCAATGTTGATCAAATGCTCGTCTGACTGGCATTATAAGGAGGCCGAATGTGTGAGAAATTGGGTTGTTGGTTGACTGGGGTGTGAGTCCTGGTCAAGCAGCAACCACAATCCCTTGCAGGGTGAACCACAAAAGGTCCTTAAATTAGCCTGTGGTTAACCCTTGGTAGTTTGACACACAAAATATTCAGGCTTAACTTAGAGTTGATGTGTAAGAACAGAAATAAAGTGAAGACACAAAACAAGTAAAATCCCAAACCAATTTAGAAAACTCAGTCAATTGTAATAAATTGACAGCAAAAAAACAAAAATCACTGGAGTTATGAATTTTTAAAAGTTTTTAGTAAAAGCTAGCCCCTAAGAGATCAAAGTGCCAACCATGAATTCCCACTGGGTCAAAGTTTAATGTTATGGCCGACCACGATGGAGCACGGTTTGGATCGCAGCAGTAGATTGGCCCTGGTCATAGCTTACACTTGGACGTGGAGAAATTCTGAGAAAGAGTGTCTGAGAAGGTAAAGTTCAGCGGGGCAAGGCTGAAGGAGGCATCCGAGGAGGGAATGTTATCCTCGAATGGCTTTGGGGCAAAGCCGCGGTGAAGATTTCTACGTTCGGGCTTAGTCATCCAAATGAAAGTCGATAATCTCCAGCTGGACGAGGCAGAGGGCTGTAGCCGAAGATAGTTCCACTAGGTCAGATTCCCCTTTGGCGCAGGGCCGACCAAGAGGATTTGCTACTGGTATTTGCTATTGCTACTGTGGAGAACAATGTAGCAGGAGAAGCGGCAAAGTCAATCTTACCAGTGATGCACCTCAGGTGAATAGGCGAGCAGGTTGCTCCCTGTCTCCTCCTGGTTCCCAGAGCACATTCTCAGTCCTCAGTTTTGTTTTTTGGCCATCTGGGCACCTCTAGAACCACAACCAAGGGTCCAGAACTGGTGTGACACCTCTTAGGAGTGCAGGACTCAAATTGGTTCGGTCCCGGTGCGCGTTCAAGATGGTGGGAGCCTTTTATGTCCCTTTTATATCCCTGTGGCTCGGAACAGGAGGCCAGCAAACTTACCCTTGGAGTCATTTCTGGTAGTCCGGGGTGCAGATGAAGGTGCAGGACTCAACAGTCTATAATTAGACCCGATGCTCGTTGGGCAGCGCGTTTGTGTAGCGGCAGTGGCAGTACCTCGGCACAACGCTCGAGAAAGGCGAGCAGATTGCGAGGGCTCTCCTCTGCTTGTACTTTATTTCCTTCGGATGCATTTGAATTGATTTGCTTTTTTAAAAAGAACTTTTAAATACTTTTACCTTAATTGTGTTTATATTATCTGCTCATTCAGTAACCTACCGCTATTTGCTTTTCACTGACTGTGTTCCCCCTAAGCCCCGTTCCACCGCGGCTTCACGTGCCGTTTGCTGTGGAGGGCTAGGTCGGCCGCCATCTTTGGTGTGGGTCGGACCCTGCCGGACCGGAGTTAGCGGTCCAGCGGAGGTTGGGGCTTCTGTCTATAATTAGACCCGATGCTCGTTGGGCAGCGCGTTTGTGTAGCGTTTGTGTAGAGGCAGTGGCAGTACCTCGGCACAACGCTCGAGAAAGGCGAGCAGATTGCGAGGGCTCTCCTCTGCTTGTACTTTATTTCCATCGGATGCATTTGAATTGATTTGCTTTTTTAAAAAGAACTTTTAAATACTTTTACCTTAATTGTGTTTATATTATCTGCTCATTCAGTAACCTACCGCTATTTGCTTTTCACTGACTGTGTTCCCCCTAAGCCCCGTTCCACCGCGGCTTCACGTGCCGTTTGCTGTGGAGGGCTAGGTCGGCCGCCAACTTTGGTGTGGGTCGGACCCTGCCGGACCGGAGTTAGCGGTCCAGCGGAGGTTGGGGCTTCTGTCTATAAGTAGCCATGCCCTTTAGGACGCGCAGCGGCCACGCGCAGCGGGCGCGCCGTCTGCGCGCCGAAGGAGCGCCAAAGGAGGGCCCGTCTGTGCCTGTCCGTGTCCCGGACGTGGCCAGCGCCAGCCCCCCTGCTGCTGCTTCTCCATCCACTGATAGGTCCTGTGTCTGCTACTCCCGTGAGTATCTCATAGCACTTAGTGCAAATTCATGCCCCTGCAGGGACCGATGGGAGCTGGATGATACATCTCGGCGTATTTGTCAAGTATGCAAATTTCGCTTCCAGCCTACTCTAACTGGTCCTACCCAGCTTCCCATCGATACGGCATGTATTCGGGCTGGTTTGATCAATGCTAGATCATTGGTCAAACACTCCAATGACATTTTTGAACTGTTAAGTGACAATGAGTTTGATCTTCTCTTTGTCACAGAAACGTGGCTTAATGAGACATGCAACCCAGCTGTTGAATTCGCTATTCCACGTGGCTTCAAAATCACTAGACAAGATCGCCCCTTAGGCAGAGGAGGTGGCATAGCAGCCATTTTCAGAGAAAAATGGACTTTTTCTCTTGATCCTTTGGGCCCCCCAGCTGATGCTGAGGTGCTCCACTTTTCTCTTTCTTTGGGGGCACATTTTACCTTAGGTGGAACTTTGGTGTATCGGCCACCTGGCCATGCAGGTAAATTTCTAGAGGCACTAGAGGACATGATAGTCCCACGGGCCCTGAAATACTCCAGATATCTCCTTTTGGGGGACTTTAATATTCATGTGGATCATCTAGATCTACCTGACACAGTTCGGTTAAACGATGCTTTTGCGATGGCCCAGCTAAAACAGTGGGTTAAGGCTCCCACTCATTCAGGGGGTCACGTCCTTGACCTAGTATGCACTAACTTTGATATAAATATGTCTTACCCTGAAATAGTAACCTGGTCTGACCATATGCTGATTAGGTTCACCTGGTCCCTATCCCGCCCCGTTGAGACCAATCAATCAGCTGCTCATACACAGAAAATTAATATAGTTACGCTTTGTGATCAACTAGATACCTCTCGCCCTACACTTCCCTCTGAAATTGAGTCAGCCGTTAGTTCTTTCAACTCATGTATTGAATGTGGAGCTGCTTCTTCAACTAAAACAGGTCGTGTTTGTAGAGTGCGCTCTACCCCTTCTAAACCTTGGTTCTCTAATACTCTCCGCGATCTTAAATCAGGTTGTAAAAAACTTGAAAGACGTTGGAGACAAGCCTATCTCCCTGAGGCTAAGAAAGAACTGAGGACGGCACAAAAGAGGTACTACGCAGCAATTAAATCGGCAAAAAGTCTATACTACGATGGGCGTATAACCAAGGCTAATAACAATAGCGGGGAAATCTTTGCTATTGTTAAAAGCTTTGTTTCTCCATGTGCCGCTCAACCTCTTCTAACCTCTTCGGCAAAATGGTGTGAAGAACTCTCTGTGTTCTTCGTGGACAAAATTGCTAAAATCCAAGACGATTTACTCACTGTCTGTAATAATTTTCCATCCTCAATGACTATTCCACCCCCCATTATGCCTGTCCCTATGGATCAGTTTGTCCTTTTTACTCCAGTTGATAAAACAGACGTTGTTAAAATTCTTGCTACTCTACAATCAGGATCCCCCGCTGACCCTTGCCCTGCCAGAGTCCTTGCGGGCCTGGCTAATACAGTTGGCCAAGAGGTGACACATATTGTCAACCTCTCTCTTTCCACTGCCACTGTTCCGGCATGTTGGAAGCAGGCCAAACTGCTACCACTTCTTAAAAAAAATGGCTTAGACCCGAAGGTCCCCGCTAACTTCCGGCCCATATCATTGTTGCCGGCCCTGGCAAAGATATGTGAAAAAGTCGCATTCACACAGTTGGATACATTTGTTGAAAGCTCTCAGGCTCTTCACCCAGCGCAATCAGGCTTTAGAGCTGCTTTCAGCACAGAGACTGCTTTAGTTGAGGTTTCTGAGGCTATCCGGGAATGTCTGGACGGAGGTGGCAGAGCGGCTCTGATTTTATTGGACCTCTCTGCCGCCTTCGATGCGGTTCCTCACTCCCTTTTACTTACCAGATTAGCTGCCATAGGCATAACTGGCTCCGCTCTTGGCTGGCTGACATCTTTTTTAGATAACAGGTCTCAGCAAGTGTGGATGCCGCCTTTTGCCTCCTCTCTCAAAAAACTTTCAACTGGTGTCCCACAGGGCTCCACCCTCAGCCCCCTGCTTTTTAATATATATATGACCCCTCTCATTTATCTTGCGGAACAGCTGGGAGCAAAAACGATGGCCTATGCCGATGATACACCGCTTTTGTTCACATGGCCTAAAAACAACTTGGACACGTCGAGAGCTCAATTCTGTTTATCATCCGTCTTTCGCTGGCTGGCTTGTGGCCAACTTAAATGTAATGAGAGCAAATCTGAAATCCTGCTGTATGGTTCCTTTCCAGATAACTTTAGTGACTCTCTCTGGCCCACCGATCTCCCATGCCCCAAATCCATCGGTGGACCTGCAAAAAACCTAGGAGTCTGGTTTAGTGACAACCTCAGATTTGAGGACCATCTGAAAAAACTTACTGGGATTTGCTTCTCCACACTCAAAACCCTGCGCAGATTTCTCCCTCTGCTTCCGAGAGAGGCCAAGGAGACGGTCATTCGCGCTCTCATATTATCCAGATTGGATTATGCGAATGCCCTCTTCTGCGGACTTCCGGCCTATTTGATTCATCGCCTCCAAGTCATTCAAAATGCTGCGGTTCGGCTGTTGTTTAATATACCCAGAAGTTCTAGTGTCCGTCAACCTCTTAGAACTCTTCACTGGCTCCCAGTTGCTCAAAGGATTTTATTTAAAATCCTCGTGCTGGCATACCGAGCAGTCCATCAAACGGGCCCAGTTTACCTGAGGAAAAGATTTTCCCTTTATGTCCCCAACCGCCCTCTCAGGTCAACCAATCTCCACCAAATGAATGTGCCAAAGTTTAAATACAGCAGGCTCGGCGGCCAATCCATCTCTGTCAGAGCGGCGAGAGCTTGGAATACCCTTCCTCTCCATTTGAGAACATCCTCATCCATTACGGCGTTCAGGAAGGGCCTAAAAACCCATTTCTTTAACATCACTGCTTAACGGATGTCCCTCTAATCTGGATATAATTTGATCTGTCCTCCCTTTCTCTCGCGCCAGGATACTATCATTTTAGTAACAGAGCGCGCTACAAAAGCCTCTATAATAACAGCAGAGCTGGACCCTGTGGGTTTGAGGCAGGCTTCAGGTCAGCAAAGCAGTCCTTCCAGGTGCAGAGAGCAGAGCAGGTCACAGCAGCAGGCAGTCTTCTGAGAGTCCTTCCATAGGTCCAGTTGTGAACCGAAGAGTGGGTCTGAAGGTCCTATTTTTAGGTTGAGCCTTGCGGCAGCGTGCATGCATTGCTCCTCTGAGAGACTGCTGTGGTAGAGTATGGGAGAGAAGGTGCGTCCATTCTTGGCCCATATTTTTATTTGGCTTGTGTCTTTCGTAAATGCTGCCTTCTGATTCATTAATAGGCTTGTTAGTACCTCCTTAATACGGCCTTGTCTTCATTTGTAACCTCCCATGGCTACAGGCCCCTTTACTTCGGTTGTTACACCGGACCTGTTATTAAGTCTCTAAGCACTATTTACTTTGTTGAGTTTCTCTTACTGCAGGCCGGACATGCGCTGCTTCAGCTGAAACCGCTTGTGTTTTTTTAAACAGCACGGCCTCCTCCCTAACACGAGCGCCCCTTTGAAACTCTTTAACCCGGCATTATCTCTTTTTCGTTTCAACCCCAAGTAAAATGGATTTAGAAATGATTAGCAAATTAAGTCATGTGAATGCCAGGTAGCACATAATCGTGTGCTTAATGGGATGAACAAGACAACAGCACATCTGTGTTACATGTCATCTGCACTAAGCCACCTGAACGGTTGTTTTCAAGAGCCTGTTTTATTAACGACAACACCACCAATATCACCACCAATACCGCCACCACCACCAATTCCGCCACCACCACCATCAATACCACCACCTCCAACAATCCCACCAACACCACCACCACCAATCCAGTACCACCACCACCAATACTAATACTGCCACCAATACCAGCACCACCAATACCATCACCACCAATGCCACCACCACCAATGCCACCACCGCCGCGAATACCAATACCACCACCACCAATACCACCACCACCACCAATACCACCACCAATACCATCAATACCACCACTAATACCACCACCACTAATACCACCACCACCACCAATATCACCACCACCTCCAATACCACCACCACCAATACAATTAATACCACCACTAATACCCCCACCACCAATGCCACAACCAATATCACCACCTCCTCCAATACCACCACCAACACAAATACCACCACCACCAATACCACCACCACCAATACCACCACTGCCAATACCAATACCATCATCACCACCACCACCAGTACCACCATTGCCAATACCAATACCACCACCAATAACACCACCAATACCATCACCAATGCCACCACCACTACACCAATTCCACCACCACCAATACCACCTATACAGTACCTCCAATAACACCACAATCAATACCGCCCTCAGCGTGTCTCGCTCACTAGTAATAGCCTGAGCTGCAGCCGAGACAATCCCTCCCTCCATGCCTGCCATAAAGCATAGCCCGCCGGGCACCAGGAGGTGTAGCCAGGGCCCTACTACAGCTGGACTGTTTTTTATTAGGCCAACAATAGCAATGACATTACGCAATGCTACACTTCACACTCAAATCAGAGAGAGGGCAGGAAATGGCCCCCCCCTCGCGCTCTTCCTCCGAAGCCGTGACTGTGTAATCGCAGAGCGAAAGGTGTTGGAGCGCTTTGTTATTGTTTATAGCTTGGATCATATGTAACTCTCACTTCAACCTTTGGGGCCGATTCCGATCTCGGTCGGAAGGGCACCGAATCGAATTCGGCATTAGCGGATCCGATTCGGAGGCTGAATGTCCATCCGAGTCGTACACGGGTCCGGACGTCGAAGTACGATGCAAACAAGCGCGAAATCTCCATCCGAATCGTTTCCGGGTCCGAACCGCTCCGTACGACTCGGTCACAAGCAAACCGTGGCGCGCAATGGAGACGTTTCATGACCGAGCTAGTACGTTGCTTGATTCGGACAGCCTGATCGAGTCGGAGCGTCCAGCTTGCAATAGCTCCCGGAGTTGGACTTCGGGGGTACGCGTCGGACCCCCTGTTACCCGCAGCCTTACGACTCGGACACAGAGGGAGACCCATGGGTCTCCCCAACACAGGCATGTACGGTGCGGATGGCACAGATGCGTACCCACTGTAGGGGGCGCACTTGTCCGCGACGTACCCATTCAGTCAATGGGAGCCTATGTACCTCCCAGGTCCCTCATCCTCATTACCTGCAACAGGAAATCCCATAGCAGAGAATTGAAGGCCTTTTCTAGGTCGACTGCCACCACCACAGCATCTGGGTATTTTGGCAGATCTTTATGAAATAGAACATGGTTCAGTCTCCTCAAGTTGTTAGAGGTCGACCTGGTGGGAATAAAACCATTTTGGTTCGCATGAAGTAATTTCTGCATGTGTGGCATAAGTCTGGTGGCCAACACCATACTAAGGATTTTAAAATCGAGATTCAGCATTGACAGCAGTCTGAAGTCCACTGTACCGGTCAATTCCACTTTATTTTCAGGGAGTGGAACCACCAACGCCTCCCTGGTGGAAGTTGGGAGGTGGCCCAACTGTAGTGCCACATACATTTTTTCCAGATGAGGATGAGAAGCGCTACATATGTATAATAATATTCCGCCGGGAGACCGTCCGGCCCTGCAGTCTTCCCTCTAGCCATTTCCTTGATAGCCGTACCAATTTTTTGTTTAGTGATCACCATCTCAAGACTTTTCCGAGTGGCCTGATCTGCACCTTGTAATCCCAAGGCCATCAGGTAGGACCCCATATTATTTTCCTGCACTTCCTCTGGTTTACCATATAATTTAACGTAATAGTCCCTAAAGGTGTCATTAATAATTTTGGGAGAAAAGACTGTCAACCCCTCTGGTGTTAGTATTTTGGGGAACCTCTGCTCTCAGGTCGTATCAGCATGCTAGCATTTTCCCAGTCTTCCCCCTACAACATGTTGTCTCTCCTGATAGGTACGGAAATCTAAGAGTCTCAGCCATTCCTAGGTTTAGTTGTATTTACATTTAACGTCGGACAGTTGTTTCTTATCCTCTTCGTCTTTCCTAGTGGCGCTATCCAGTGTCTATATTTCTGTTTCTAATGTCTAGAGCTCCTGATTGATCTTGGATCTAGCGCCCACTGTCTGTCCCAAGCATTGCCCCCTTACCACCACCTTAAACGTGACCCATTCTATTAAGGGAGTGCTTGCAGTACCATGATTTCGTTCAAAATAAGTTGTACTGGCAGTCGACAGCTGCTGCCTAAAACGGTCGTCTTCGAGTAGATTGGGATCTCCAGTCTCCAGAGTGGAATAGGAGCTCTCTCTGGGGTTGGAGTTAATTTCAATAGGAGGGGACTGTGGTCCGAGATGGAGCGCCCCAAGTATTCTGCCCCCACCAGCTTAGTTGCCACTTGCCTAGAGCAGAGGAACATATCTAATCTAGTGTGTAGTCCATAAAGTGGGGAATAAAAGAAGTAATCTCTCAGTTGTTTGTTTTGCAGCCTCCAAATACCTAACAATTCCCATCTGGACATCCATTCCAGTACGTCCTTTACTGTCATTTCTGCAGCAGCACCCCTCAGGAGGCTCCCTCTGATGACTAGTGTCCAGCATGTAAGGCTAGTCCCAAATCCACAGTCCACTTGTTCAATCAAATCAATCCAACTTTATTCACTTTTTTGTACAGAAAATCATAAAAGCAAAACTGTTAAAATATCAAGATTATATAGTTAAAAGAATACCCAATACATTATAAAACAAAATGATTACTAAATAATACATGGATTAGTACCCACTTTGTTTTTCAAAATCCTTTTGATGTCTCATGCAGTTTCATATAATCATGCTTTTCCTGTGTTTAATAATGCTTTTCAAGAAGGAAGCAATTGACTCTGTGAAACATTTTTTATCCAGAAATTGCAAGGCTAGGAATGCAAACCTGCTTTGTCCCAACCCCCAGAGTCTTAAAACAGGCCATAAATTGCAAGGCTAGGAATACAGGCCTGCATTGTCTCAGCCCCCAGTCTTAAAACAGGTAAAATCAATCTTTTTCTTTGCGTTGCATAAACTTTACAAAATAAAACCAAGTGCACGGTTGATTGTTGGGATTGGTTATCGCAGGGGCAGCTAATTAGTGTTGGAGACCAGTCATTTAGTTCTGGAAAGCTTACTGCACAGTGAAAAAATCCAAATCTAAAATGGGTTAAAACAAATCGATCATACCCACTTAAAGCAAAATTTTGATACGGCTGTGTACCAAATGTAGTGTGTATAAATTGATTGGATTGTACCGACGACTTAGCTGCCTCACTTGCAAATCTATTTGCCTCCATGACGGTCATAAAGGATTTTTAAAGACATTTTCTATTTACCTTATGCAAAATATCAGGATTGTTAAAATATTCTGGGTGACCCAGATCTTTCATAATTTTTTTAATATAATTCAGCCAGGAGATCTCCAGAACCTGGTCTAGCGTGAGGCTATCTTTTAAAACGTCTCAGTTTAAAGAAGTTGTAGTGGAGGTCCAAATCCTGTGCCACAACAGGACCGGTTGGATCTTAATTGTATCTGATATATAAGGCAACCCTAATTCTGTGTGGCATACATAATTAGAGGTACTGCCTGGAACTGCCAGGAGGTATTTTAGAAAAGCATTTTCCACTTGTTGGATAGGTTTAGTATTGCGGTAGCCTCATACTCCTACCCATACATTGCTATACTGGTGCACTTTGCCTTATAAATTTCCACTTGTTATTCTTTTGCCCCCAATATAGAAATTTGAGGGCCAAGTGGATTGTTCCCCTTTTTAAACTAATTGAACCAGGCCATTATCTTGAGGTTCTAAGAATTTTTGCCACTGATACACTTAGGGATGTAGTCTTTGGTCTGGCCAGATTTTGACATGCACTAGGGATCAAATGTTTTAAATGTATTGTATAAGTTGTCCTTTTGTACTTCCTTTTAATACTATATGTTCGAGGCATATGAGCTGTAAATCATATGCTATGCATAGATCGCCATCTGGTGTTGAGTCCGGATGTTTGCACTTTGTTTTTCTTCGAAGAAGTCTTTCCAGTTACGAGGTAGGTGACTCCTCCTTTCGGTGATAGTACATGGGCATCGACTCCATTGTTAGATTGTATTTTTCTGCCATCGGGTTCATTTCTTCGGGCCCCCTTTGATGCACAATGCGCTACCTTCGACGGTATTGTTTATCGATCGCGTTTCCCATTCTCCTCATATTGTTTACACTCGAAAACCTTGGATCGGAAGATTCGTGGAAGGCTGTTGGGCCTACACACGCCGGGGTCGGTAGCAGTCGATGGAACGGACTCCATTCACGTTCTGTCCAGGGTGTTGCGCTAAGTTTCTGTGCACCGACTTGAACAAAGTGTGCAACCTTTGCCTATCAAAGGAACACGACAAGAAGGACTGCGACGCATGTTGGTTGTTTGGATCGAAGAAGACACTCCATGACCATGGGGCTCGACGTCACGAAATGTACCAACAAAGTGGCTCCACGTCGGATCTTCTCGGAGACGAGTCCGAACACGAAGAATCACAAGCGCAAGAAGCTGAAATGGAGGAGGAATAAATCTCTGTGTCTGAAGCTGACTCCGATGCTGCAGGCCTCATACCGAGACAACAGATCGTGAGTAAAGAGACTTCCTTCCCCTACCATCTCCTCCATAAAAAGTCTCTGGTTCCTCCTCTGCCTTCGGGCCAAGGTCGGCACCGAGAAAAGGTTTTTGCACCCCTCCTTCGAGTTCGGCCCCGAAACATAAACAACAGCCAGTTCAGGTTCTACTCGTTCCCATGCCCGTGCCGTCCCGAAATCTTCGGCGTCGAAATCCAAACACCTTCTGGTTTCCGTGCTACCTTTGTATATGGCTAAATATTTGGAGCTGAAACCTTCAGAGCCAAGACTTTTGACACCAAAACCGGCATCTAAAGAAAGTACTTCAACTGAAGAGCCTCTGATCGATATTCTACCTTCGGATCCAAAACAGAAGGAGATTGTGATTAATCCAGAAACTGAACAGATTCATGCCAAACCTCCTGAGATGAGGAAACTGGGCTTACAAGAAGACAACCATATTGCTCTAAAAAGCAAAAATATGTGGTTACTAACCCTTCTCCACCATACATTCCACCTTCTTCAACCATTGATCCAAATGTATTCATTACACCTACACATTCTCCTCCACCACCATCACCTGAACCACAGGATACAGGGGATGGGGATATAGATGACTACACACCACAGGATACTGACCCATGGGATAATTATAATGCTGACCCTCAACCAGATAATGACCCGACCTATATCCATCCAGACCTTCTCGTCCAGATGATAACATTGGATATATTGAGCTTGTTAACAGAGCTGCACAATATCATGGAGTAGAGCTGCATAAAGAGGCTTTAGAGGAGGATTTTTTGTTTGACACACTAAGTTCATCTCAAAGGGTGGTGTCCTGCAACACCCGGCTGAAGTTGCTGCACTATAATTTCTTGCACCGGGTAAACATGACTCCTGCGAGGCTCCATCACATAGATGCCTCCCGATCGCATGAGTGCCTTAGATGTCATGGCGTACATGTAGGTTTCATGCATCTGGCGTTGGATTGCCGAGACGTTCACCAGTACTGGATTGATGTAGTAGTGCGAATTCGCAGACAGGTGGGAATTGCGCTAGGCACTGCCTCCTGGGGTTTGTGCTGCGACGCAAAAAAAGAAAAATGGCAGATAAGCTGCTACAACTGGCACTGGTGTTGGCTAAACCGGGGTAGCCATCTGTTGGATGGGTGAGAGATCTTCCTCTTTTGCGAACTGGCTAAGGGATGTAGCCGAGTGGTCTTTGGCTGAGGAGTTGCTTTGAGAAAGTGCCATCTTTCTTGCATTGGTAAGCCCCCACTTCTTTCTGAACTGCTGATGTGCTTTGACTGAGTGTGCCCTGGGCTCCTGCGAACCAGGTGCCCAGGGCCTGTGTTCCTTCCCTAAAACTGTATTGAACTCAAAAGCCAATTGCCATCTCTGGCCACCTATCAGCCCCTAGTAAATGGTACCCTAGGTACCCAGGGCCTGGTGACCAGAGAAGACCCCTAAGGGCTGCAGCACTTATTGTGCCACCCTTAAGGGCCCCGTACCCTGACACCCACACACTGCCTTTGCAGGCTGAGTGTCTAAGTACAGAACTAAACAAAGAGTTGACATGGCACACATCCCTGTGTGCCATGCCCACAAAACCCACTGCCCTGGCATACCTCAGTCACCCCTCTAGCTGGGTGCCCTATGCCAGTGGTGTGGGCACAGGTGCATGAGCCCTGTGCCCCTACAGTACCCAAGGCCATTCCTGGGCACTGTAAGTGCAGTGTTGCCATTAAGAGTATATGGTGCTGGGAGTTTGTCATTTCAAACTCCAAAGCACCATAATGGCTACACTGAAGACTGACAAGTTTGGTACCAAACTTCTCAGCACATTAAACCCGCACTGATGCCAGTGTAGGGTTTAATGTAAAATGCACCAGAGGGCATCTTTGAGATGCCCCCTGAAAACCTAACCTACAATCCACGTCTGGTTTGAGTGGCTGCAGAGGCTGCCACACAGCAAACATGTTGCTGGACCCCTGGGTGGAGAGCCCCCCGCTCTCCTGGGCCTGCAACAATGCACATCCTGGGCGAGGTGCTAGGTGTCCTCCGCCAGGATGGGCAGGGGGAAGCTTCAAAGGCATGCCGCCTCTGTGAGCTTCTCAGCAACTGGCCCCCACCAGTTCTAACCCCCACTGGCGGGAAACCCTACGTCAGGAAGGGGGATATGCCAGCCCGTGCCAACCCCACCCCTCAGGTGGGAGAGGCGAGATGAAGCACGACCCCGGGCCCTGGCCATCTTGAAGATAGGGAGCCCTGTTCAATCACAGCTAGGCTTCTGCCCCCCTCCCACAGGAGAGTAGCAGGCTAGGGGGTGTATTCTACCCAGGACAGGGACCTATTGGTCCCTGCCCTTGCCCTACCGGGACCCCCCCCCCTAAATCTAGTATTTAGGGGCACCCTGTACCTTCCTTCCTCAGATCCTGATAAGAAAAAAAGAAAGAAGATCAAGAAGAAGAAGACCCGCTGTGCAGCTGCTAACAACAGGACGACACCCACTGACTTGGCTCCAGCCCTACCGGCCTGTCGATCCTGGAACCTGCTCCTGCTTAATCCTGGCGACTCCTACGACCCCCGGAGGACCTGCCTGCCTTGACCATCTTAAAGACTGGGACTCCCATAACCAGAGGCTCTGCTTCAACAACCATACCCCTGGTGCCAGTCAGGAAGCACAAGACCAACCCACAAGACCAACCCACTCTGCACCCGCCGAGCCCGGCCCGTGCCCGAGTGATCCAAGACCACAAGGACGTCCCCCCGGCGACTGGGACCCAAAGTACAGTGCCCAAGGACCCTCCTCGACGAACCAGACGACGCCTGCAGCCTCAGAACCAGGGACCCCTCCAACCGCGACCAGCTGAGGGTAAGATTTCCAGACACCCAAAGACACCCCTGCACCCGGCGCCCTGAGGCTCCCTGTGCCTTCCTCTGGGGTACCTACCTCTTCTCCAAGCTCCCAAATTATCTCCCGAAGTGGTGGTCGCACCTGAAAAATCATCGTCCCAGAGCCTGCAGCCTTTGTTACCTTTTTACCTTTCCCATTGAATAACATTGAGCGCCCGACAGCTCAAAAGCACCTTGCACCCAGCCGCCCGAGTGCCTCTGGCTGTGCACCTATCCTACTTCCCCATTTGTCCTGAGCAAGTGACCAGGAGCCCAGCTCCCACAGCCGCGAAGCCTGCTAGCCAGCAGCCACCAACCGAAGGCCCCCTGCCTCTCATTGGATAGCATTGGGCCTAACTACTTCTGCACCCGGCTGCCCCTGTGCCGCTGAGGGTGTACTAACTGTACCTACCTGACCCTGGGGGACCCCTGAGTCTATACCCAGAGCCTTAACTTCACCTGCCGAGTACTCACCTGGAAATCGATAACTCACTTTCCTGCCATAGGATAACATTGACTGGTTTAACTCGAAAAATCTTCTAAGTGTGAAGTTTTGAAACTCTAAAATATTCCTATAAAATCACCTGAGTAACGAATTTTGAAATACTCACCTGGGATCAGGAGAGGAGTCAGTACTGTACTTTTCAGCCCAGTGCTGACCCGCAAAAGTAATTTTAACCGTACTTACCCATAACTTGAATTTGCTTCCATAGGAAACCATTGACTGTTTTTCTCTGAAAATTTCTTCCAAGTGTCTACTTTTGAGAATTACAAATATTCCTTAAAATCGTACCAACTACTGAAACGTAATTGCTTACCTGACTTAGGTAGAGTTCCCAGTGCTGGACCAGGGAGCCCAGTACTGGATTACAAAAGTTACGAGAACCTACTTTACTTGTGACTTGAATTTTCTGCCATAGGATAACATTGCTCGTTTTTCACTGAGAAGTTTCCAAGTGTCAACTTTTAAAATACCTTTTTATTCCCTAAAAATCATTGTAATAACCAAAACGTTTTTACTAAACTCTTTTCAGCTTAAACCCCAAGACTGAATCTAGGATCCAGTCCTGGGATTACAAAAGAAATCTATTAAGTAATCAACTGCATTTATGTAGAAAAACCCATTGAGCTCAATGTTACATTGTGTTTAGATTTGTGTTGCCTACTGCTACCCTTGGACCTATTGTGTTTACAAAGTTTATTGCCTTTCTGCAAAGTACTCATCTGAGATCACTCATATTGAGAAAAGTATATTTTGATACCTGTTGGTTCTAAAAATAATACAGTTATATCTTGTTGATATAAAAACAATTGGCCTGGAGTTCAGTCCTTGAGTGTGGGAAACCTTTTGCTGACTATGTGTGTACAACAAATGCTTTACACTGTCCTCTGGTACTGCCTTACTGCTCGACCAAGCTACCACTTTGGAGAGTAAGGTCACACCTGACTTTAACTTCGGTTATACCTCTGGGGATTGTGGACTCTATACACCCTGTACCTTACTTTGGTCCAGTATATATAGAGCCACTTTCTCACATTGGTGGCAGCAGTGGGATACAAACTTGCATTTGTTGTACTACCTGGTTACCATCTGATCACACGACAGAACTCATAAATTGCCTTTAGAATTCTGATTTTTTTTTTCCAAAACACTAAAAGTCTGGTTGGGCCTTGCTTAAGTCCCATTCGAATTTTAGAAAAAGAAAAGTCACTACAGTTAGGGAGTAATGGTATCCAGGCAGGTTCCGCAGGAGCGTCAGGAATCCGATGATAATTCCACAGCCTTCCCCTACGGCCTTCCGACTCTATCAAACACTAGAGTATCGAGAGGCTCGCCAGGGGAAAACAGGGAGACAAAACAAGGAAAGGCGGGGAAGAACAAAAGAAGACTTGACTGTATTCTTCAGTGGCGATTGGACACCTTGTTATGCTGAATGAAGGAGAACGTCGGGCTGAAAGACAAATATGTAATTCTAACAACAGTTTCTATCATACATAAACCGCTATTATCTCTATAGCAATCTAACATACCACCATTGTTTTGTCTGATGTTCCGGATGGATGTACAGGATGGAGAGTTTTTTGTCTGGAGCTACAACTAGAGTAATGAAACAGAATTGAGTAATAACACTTTGTCCACCCAGAACACACACTATAATCTCTTGAGACACAAAGCTCTCTTACTGGTTCTGGAGCACAAGGCTGTCCAACATAAACGATGTTCAAAGGTACACTTGACAGGAGATAAATGCCAACACCAGCACTAGGCGATTAATATCTAAAGAACAAAACGCATGTATAAAAACTAAAGCACATCCAATGTCTGGAATAAACAAGTAGGCAGCGCACAGCGCTGTTACCGTGATTCTAGATGTGTCTGTTCTGTCTTGCACCTCCAATTGAATCCACGCAAGTATCCCCAAGCACAATGGACAGTTGACCCGGATGATGGTGGATGAGGGGCCAGCAGTGATACAGTCAAGCAAAGGAATAAAAGGAGGGCGAGGAGTACCAATAACCTAAATACCTAAATAAGGGGACCCTTAGGCCACCCGGCCGAATGACGGGGAACAAGCCCGGTCGCTAGGCGGAGTAGCCAACCACTGGGCCTTGAAGGGGTAAAGGAGTGGAGCCCGGCCGGACGGCGGAGACCAAGCCCGGCCGTCGGGCGGAGCAACAAACGGGAGTGGGAGCAGAGCACACAAGTGCCCGGCCGGATGGCGGAGAACAAGCCCGGCCGTCGGGCGGAGCAACCAACGGGAGAGGAAACAGAGCACACAAGTGCCCGGCCGGACGGCGGAGAACAAGCCCGGCCGTCGGGCGGAGCACTCAACGAGAGTGTAAGCAGAGCAAACAAGTGCCCGGCCGGACGGCGGAGAACAAGCCCGGCCGTCGGGCGGAGCAAAAGGAATGGGTGATAGAGTCAGCGGGCTTCAGAGGAGAAAGTACACGAAAGCCACGAAGACTCTAGGAAAACAAGAAGGGCAGCAATACTTCGGCAGCACTCCAAACGAAGTGAACAGAAACCGGAAGTCAGGCACAGGAAACAGGACAGAACAGGAACACGGAGCTAGACGCAAGAACGTAAAGCGTCGATCCCAGCGCTCATGACTGATTTATAGGGGCTTGTCTGTTAAAGGGGCAGTACGTGTATTCTGCAGGTCGCGATTCTCGGGGCATGACATAGGGTAGAGGGTTAGAACTGTCAAGTTACAATGTCTCAACTGAAGCCAGCTATTAGTGGAGATAACATGGACCTGGTTGAGGAGCTCGACCTCACACCTTACTTGCACTTGAATTTCAAGGAATTGAGGTCCTTATGCAAAATTAAAAATATAGTCATGGGCCTGCATCCAACTAAACAAGGGCTCCAGGAGCTCCTGGCTGAGTATGCAAAAGGCCACCCCTCTGAACAGGGTGACACCCAGTCAGAGGAGGAAGAAGAGGAGGAGGAGGAGGAGGAGGAGGATAGTAATAATAGCCCCCTCCACTCTAGGGAAGTAAGGGTCCCCGTACCCTTAACTCCAAGAGTCAGCTTCTGGGAGCCTGGGAACCACACATATGGACTAGGCCCCAGAGAACACATTGGGGAGAGCCCCAATGAAGAGGACAACTTCTTAGCAAAGTTGGCCAAGAGATTAGATCTAGAGTCCAGACTCCTGGCTCTGGAAAAAGAAAATGTAATGTAATGTATTACTTGTAAAGCGCACTGTTGCCAGCCGGCGTCCTGGCACTGTATACCGCTGGGGAACCCGTCCTGGCTTTCCCTGTGGAATGGTCCCTGCTGGGAATCTCCAAGGTGGAGCCAGGCATCCCGGCGTTAATGGGGCCGTTGTGGAGATTAGGCAATCTAATGCCCAGAGTTGCCGAGTGGGACCCCTGGTTAGAGTAGGCACCGAGGCGAGAATTATCGAGTCCGCTGACCCTGGTCCACAACCCTGCCGCGTCGTGAATTGAACCCTGGTCCCGGGCCGACTTCTGCTCCCGGGTCTGCCGCCTCTAACCAGTGAGCCACACCACTCCACAAAGGGAAAGAGGTGGGTTTAGCCCCCATCTCTGGTGGCAGCAATACTAATAATAAGGACAGAGAGCAATCTTATGATCCTAAAATCCCCAAAGGGATTGTCCCTAAATTTGAGGAAGGTGATGATATCACCAAGTGATTCACAGCCTTTGACAGGGCCTGTGACATGAGACGATTAAATAAACCTCTCTGGCGGCCACTCCTGTAGGAACTGTTCTCTGGTAACTGCAGATACAGGCTTCAGACCCTCTCTGGGCCAGATGCAGGGTCTTATGACCTCATGAAGAAAACTCTGATTGAGGGATTTGGGCTCACTACTGAGGAGTACAGAATTAGGTTCAGGTGGCTCACAAAACCCAGACCCAATCCTGGATAGATTGTGTAGACTGCTCAGTAAAGACACTGGATGGTTGGTTATCTGGACACAATGTGCATGACTTTTCTGGACTTTACAATTTGTTAATGAAGGAACACATTTTGAGTAATTGAACAAATGAAAAGTTGGATCAGCATTTGGTAGACCTAGGTCTAATTTCTCCCCAAGAATTGGGAAAGAAGGCAGACCATTGGGTCAAGACTAGGGTGACAAGGACAGCCACTGGGGGTGACCAAAAGAAGGTGGTTACAAAACCTCTCCAGGGGAAAGGTGGTGAGAACCCCCAAGAAAAAAAGTCTGAGTCTTACAAAGGGCCCCAAAAACCTGTACAGGGGGGTGGGTCCCAAACTACTCCCTATGTGCTTCAGCCATATAGGGGAAGAACTTTGATCCTAACAAGGCCTATTGAAACAACTGTAAGAAGTTGGGACATTTAACTGTAGACGGAAACTGCCCCCACAACAAAGCCCCTAAGGCACCCAGTACAGCTACTCCTGGGACACTAAGTCTACCAATGGGATCAGAGGAGTGACAAGAGCAAATCTGGGAATACACTCAAGCTAGTCTAGTCTCCCTGGGGGAAATTGAGTTTGCCAATGTAGCTGGTTAGCCACCCAACTTGAAGAAGTATTTGCAATACCCCTCCATTAATGGAACTAGAGTAGAAGCCCTGAGGGATATAGGTGCCAGTATCACTATGGTGAAAGATATGCTGGTTTCTCGAGAGCAATAGTTGTTTAGGAAAACTTACCCAGTCACCAATGCTGACAGCATTACCACCCAACGCCCTGTGGCTATGGTGACATTAGGCTGTGGGGAGGTTACAGGCCTGAAACTAGTAGTGATCTCTTCACAATTGCCAGCCGACTGTCTGCTTGGAAATGACCTGGAAACCTCAGCCTGGACTGAGGTTGAGCAAGTAACCCATGCAGCCATGCTGGGTATCCCTAGACTGGTGTGTGTGCAAACCAGAGCACAGAGCAAAAAGAAGGGTGAACAAGTAGGTTTTGAGCCTGACAGTATGGCCCAACCAACCAAGAGAAAAAGCAAGAAGACTGGGAGACCAGCTTCTACACAGCAAGCCTCTTAGAACCCCTCTCCTCAGGGAGAGGACTTTGAAACCCTAGAGGGAACTGAGCCCATGGAGCTTGAGCCTTACCATATTGGACTCCTGGGCCCAGGGGGACCCACTAGAGAAGAGCTGTGCCAGGGTCAGCGAGACTGCCCTACTCTTGAAAGCCTGAGGCAGCAAGCTGTTTCAGAAGCACAGGGAGATGTCAGTGGTACCCACAGAGCTTATTGGGAAGAGGGATTACTGTGTGCCGAGGCAAGAAACCCCACTCCTGGAGCTACCAGGAGTGTGGTAGTGCCACAGAAGTACAGGGAGTTCCTCTTAACTTTAGCTCATGACATCCACCTAGCTGGACATCTGGGGCAGAACAAAACTTGGGAAAGGCTAGTTAGTCACTTCTACTGTCCCCAGATGCACCAAAAGGTGAAGGAGTTTGTGAGCTCCTGTGTCACCTGTCAGGCCAGTGGCAAGACAGGTGGCCACCCAAAGGCCCCCCTGATACCACTGCCAGTGATGGGGGTACCCTTTGAAAGGGTAGGTGTGGACATTGTGGGTCCACTGGAACCTCCCACAGCCTCAGGGAACAAATTCATTCTAGTAGTAGTGGATCATGCTACTAGGTACCCTGAAGCAATTCCCTTTAGGGTTACTACAGCACCTGCAGTAGCCAAGACCCTCCTGGGTGTCTTCACCAGGGTAGGGTTTCCTAAGGAGGTGGTTTCAGACAGAGGTTCCAACTTCATGTCTGCTTACCTGATGCACATGTGGAAGGGGTGCGGTGTGCAGTACAAGTTTACTACCCCATATCACCCACAAACCAATGGCCTTGTTGAGAGATTCAACAAGACATTGAAAGGTATGATCATGGGACTCCCTAAAAAACTCAAAAGGAGATGGGATGTCCGGTTGCCATGCCTGCTGTTCGCTTATAGGGAAGTGCCACAGAAAGTAGTAGGGTTTTCACCCTTTGAACTTCTGTTTGGTCATCCTGTAAAGGGACAACTTTGTCTTGTGAAAGAGGGTTGGGAGAGGCCTCTCCAAGAACCCAAGCAAGACATTGTGGACCATGTGCTTGGCCTAAGGTACAGAATGGCTGAGTATATGGAAAAGGCATCCGAGAATCTTGAGGCCAGCCAGGAGCTTCAGAAGCACTGGTATGACCAAAAAGCTGCCATGGTTGAATTTCAACCTGGGCAACAGGTGTGGGTTTTGGAGCTAGTGGCACCAAGGGCTCTCCAAGACAGATGGAGTGGCCCTTAAAAAGAGTGAGGTCACTTACCTAGTGGACCTGGGCACAAGCAGGACACCCAAAAGGGTTATCCATGTGAACTGCCTTAAACTCTACAATGACAGGGCTGACATCACCATGCTGATGGTGACTGATGAGGAGCAGGAAGCAGAGAATAAATCTCTCCCTGATCTCCTCCCTTATAGCCCAAAAGATGGGTCAGTAGATGGAGTGGTCTTTTCAGACACCCTCTCTGCCCAACAGCAGACTGACAGCAAGTAAGTCTTGCAACAATTTGCAAGTCTCTTTTTCCTGACCCCTCGTCTGACCAACTGGAATACCCATGATGTGGACACTGGTGACAGTAACCCTGTCAAAAACAAAATCTATTGACAATCAGACCAAGTCAAGGAAAGCATCAAAGCTAAAGTCAGCAAGATGCTGGAGTTGGGGGTTATCGAACCCTCTGAGAGCCCCTGGGCTAGCCCAGTGGTTCTGGTCCCCAAGCTTCATCAACAGGGTGGAAAGAGAGAGACAAGGTTCTATGTGGACTATAGAGGGCTCAACTCTGTCACCAAGACAGATGCTCACCCCATTCCAAGAGCAGATGAGTTGGGGGCAGCCACATTTCTCAGTACCTTTGACTTAACTGCAGGGTACTGGCAGATTGGCATGACCCCAGGAGCCAAAGAGAAAATAGCATTCTCCACCCCTGATGGGCACTATCAGTTTACTGTAATGCCTTTTGGGTTACAGAATGCCCCTGCCACCTTCCAGAGGTTGGTGAACCAAGTCCTGACTGGGTTGGAGTCCTTTAGTGCAGCTTATCTAGATGATATTGCTGTCTTTAGCTCCACCTGGCAGGATCACCTGATCCAGCTTGGGAAGGTTCTACAAGCCCTGCAATCTGCAGGACTGACTATCAAGGCATCCAAATGTCAGATAGGGCAGGGCACTGTGGTGTACTTGGGCCACCTTGTTGGTGGAGGCCAGGTCCAACCCTTACAGCCCAAGATCCAGAGTATCATGGACTGGGCAGCTCCAACAACCCAGACCCAAGTCAGGGCATTCATTGGCTTGACTGGGTACTACAGGAGGTTTGTGAAGGGATATGGGTCCATTGTGACTCCCCTCACAGAACTCACATCCAAGAAAATGCCCAAGAAAATAAACTGGACTGTTAGCTGCCAAAAGGCTTTTGCCACCCTAAACGAAGTAATGTGCTCAGCACCCATTCTAAAAGCACCAGACTACTCCAAGCAGTTCATAGTGCAGACTGATGCCTCAGAGCTGGGCATAGGAGCGGTCCTATCCCAGATCAATGAGGAAGGCCAAGACCAACCTGTTGATTTTATAAGCAGGAGGCTACTCCCCAGAGAGCAGCGTTGGAGTGCCATTGAGAGGGAGGCCTTTGCTGTGGTTTGGTCCCTGAAGAAGTTGAGGCCTTACTTGTTTGGAACTCACTTCCTAGTTCAAACTGACCACAGACCTCTCAGATGGCTAATGCAGATGAAAGGGGAAAATCCAAAACTACTGAGATGGTCCATCTCCCTACAGGGAATGGACTTTGAAGTGGAACATCGACCGGGAACTGCCCATGCCAATGCAGATGGACTTTCCAGGTTCTTCCACTTAGACAATGAAGACTCCCTAGGGCAAGGTTAGTCTCATCACCTTTTGTTTTGGTAGGGGGTGGGGGGGAGGGGTTGTTAGAAAGTGCCATCTTTCTTGAATTGGTATGCCCCCACTTTTTTCTGAACAGCTGATTTTCTTTGTCTGAGTGTGCCCTGGGCTCCTGCCAACCAGGTGCCCAGGGCCTGTGTTCCTTCCCTAAAACTGTATTGAACCCAAAACCCAATTGGCATCTCTGGCCACCTATCAGCCCCTAGTAAATGGTACCCTAGGTACCCAGGGCCTGGTGACCAGAGAAGACCCCTAAGGGCTGCAGCACTTATTGTGCCACCCTTAGGTGCCCTGTACCCTGTCACCCACACACTGACTTTGCAGGCTGAGTGTCTAAGTACAGAATTAAACAAAGAGTCGACATGGCACACATCCCTGTGTGCCATGCCCACAAAACCCACTGCCCTGGCATACCTCAGTCACCCCTCTAGCTGGGTGCCCAATGCCAGTGGTGTGGGCACAGGCGCATGAGCCCTGTGCCCCTACAGTACCCAGGGCCATTCCTGGGCACTATAAGTGCAGTAATGCCATTAAGAGTATATGGTGCTGGGAGGTTGTCATTACGAACTCCACAGCACCATAATGGCTACACTGAAGACTGACAAGTTTGATACCAAACTTCTCAGCACATTAAACCCGCACTGATGCCAGTGTAGGATTTAATGTAAAATGCACCAGAGGGCATCTTAAAGATGCCCCCTGAAAACCTAACCTACAATCCACATCTGGTCCGAGTGACTGCAAAGGCTGCCACACAGCAGACATGTTGCTGGACCCCTGGGTGGAGAGCCCCCGCTCTCCTGGGCCTGCAACAATGCACAGCCTATGCGAGGTGCTAGGTCTCCTCCCCCTAGATGGGCAGGGGGAAGCTTCAAAGGCATGCCACCTCTGTGAGCTTCTCCAGACCATTTGCTGTACTCAGAAACTGGCCCCCACCAGTTCTAACCCCCACTCTGGCGAGAAGACTGGCAGGAAACCTTACGTCAGGTAGGGGGGTGTGCCAGCCTGTGCTAAACCCACCCCTCAGGTGGGACAGAAGAGGTGAAGCACAACCCTGGGCTCCGGCCTTCTTGAAGATGGGGAGCCCTGCCCAATCACAGCTAGGCTCCTGCCCCCTTCCCACAGGAGAGGAGCAGGCTAGGGGGTGTACTCACCCCCGGACAGGGACCTATTGGTCCCTGCCCTTGCCATACCTGTAAGGCCCATAAATGTATTATTTGGGGGCACCCTGAACCTTCCTTCCTCAGATCTCGATAAGAAAAGAAGAAAGAAGATCAAGAAGAAAAAGACCCGCCGTGCAGCTGCTAACAACAGGACGACACCCACTGACTTGTCCCCAGCCCTACCGGCCTGTCGATCCTGGAACCTGCTCCTGCTTAATCCCGGCGACTCCTGCGGACAGCAACCTTGGGAGCTCCGGAGGACCGGTCTGCCTTGACCCTCTGAAAGACTGGAACTCCCATAAGCAGAGGCTCTGCTTCAACAACCATACCCCTGGTGCCAGCCAGGAAGCACACGACCAACCCACTCTGCACACGCCGAGCCTGTCCCGTGCCCGAGTGATCCATGACCACGAAGACGTCCCCCCTGCAACTGGGACCCGAAGTCCAGTGCCCAAAGACCCTCGTCTACGAAACAGATGATGCCAGCAGCCTCAGAACCAGGGACCCCTCCAACCAGGACCAGCTGAGGGTAAGATTTCCCGACGCCCAAAGACACCCCTGTACCCGGCTCCCTGGGCCTTCCTCTGGGGTACCTACCTCTTCTCCAGATCCCAACTTACCTCTCGAAGTGGTGGTCGCACCTGAAGAATCACCGTCCCGGAGCCTGCAGCCTTTGTTCCTTTTTTACCTTTCCCATTGAATAACATAGAGCGCCCGACGTCTCAAAAGCACCCTGCTCCCAGCCGCCCGAGTGCCTCTGGCCGTGCACCCTGTGTCCTATCCTACATCCCCATTTGCCCTGAGCAAGTGACCAGGAGCCCCAGCTACCACAGCTGCGTGGCCTGCTAGCCAGCAGCCACCAACCGAAGGCCCCCTGCCTCTTATTGGATAACATTGGGCCTAACTACCTCTGCACCTGGCTGCCCCTGTGCAGCAGAGGGTGTACCAACTGTACCTACCTGACCCTGGGGGATCCCTGAGTCTATGCCCAGAACTTTAATTTCACCAGTCGAGTACTCACCTGGAAACCGATAACTCACTTTCCTGCCATAGGATAACATTGGCTGGTTTGACTCGAAAAATCTTCTAAGTGTGAAGTTTTGAAACTCTAAAATATTCCTATAAAATCAGCAGAGTAACGAATTTTGAAATACTCACCTGGGATCAGGAGAGGAGTCAGTACTGTACCTTTCAACCCAGTGCTGACCCGCAACAGTAATTCTAACCGTACTTACCCATAACTTGAATTTTCTTCCATAGGAAACCATTGACTGTTTTTCTCTGAAATTTCTTGTGTCTAGCTTTGAAAATTACAAATATTCCTTAAAAATCGTACCAACTACTGAAACGTAATTGCTTACCTGACTTGGGTAGAGTTCCCAGTGCTGGACCTAGGAGCCCAGTACTGGATTACAAAAGTAACAAGAACCTACTTTACCTGTGACTTGGATTTTCTGCCATAGGATAACATTGCCAGTTTTTCACTGAAAAGTTTCTAAGTGTTAACTTTTAAAATACCTTTTTATTCCCTAAAAATCATTGCAATAACCAAAATGTTTTTACTAAACTGTTTTCAACTTAGACCCGAAGATTGAATCCAGGATCCAGTCCTGGGATTACAAAAGTAATCTATAAAGTAATCAACTGCATTTATGTAGAAAAACCCATTGAGCTCAATGTTAAATTGTGTTTAGATTTGTGTTGCCTACTGCAACCCCTGGACCTATTGTGTTTACAACGTTTATTGCCTTTCTGCAAAGTACTCATCTGAGATCCCTCATATTGAGAAAAGTATATTTTGATACCTGTTGGTTCTAAAAATAAAACAGCTATATCTTTTGATATAAAAACAATTGGCCTGGAGTTCAGTCCTTGAGTGTGGGAAACCTTTTGCTGACTATGTGTGTACAACAAATGCTTTACACTGTCCTCTGGTACTGCCTTACTGCTCGACCAAGCTACCACTTTGGAGAGTAAGGTCACACCTGACTTTAACTTCTGTTATACCTCTGGGGATTGTGGACTCTCTACACCCTGT
This sequence comes from Lissotriton vulgaris, assembly GCF_964263255.1. NCBI lineage: Eukaryota > Metazoa > Chordata > Amphibia > Caudata > Salamandridae > Lissotriton > Lissotriton vulgaris. The sequence goes on from NW_028255235.1 coordinate 150,674, forward strand.
ACCTTACTTTGGTCCAGTATATATAGAGCCACTTCCTCACAGTTGCAAATCAAGGCATGTCAAAGGGACGAAATTCTAGATGAGGACATAACAAGTTGGAGAGAATTGAGCTGAGAACTGTTGTCATCAGTGGAATCATGCTGAGCAGTCTAGTGGGTTTGATGGGGAAAATAGTGTGTGAGGTGTCTGTCAGCCCTGACGTTCTTTGTTTTATGTCACTGAATGCGCTGCTATGCTACGGGAAGTGTAAAAGTACAATGACCTGTAATGGGGGCCTGGGACTCTCATGCGTGAACTAAAGAATGTGTTGATGAGAACTGTTCAAAGGATTCTGTAAATGAGTGCTCAAGTTTGTTTGTTCCATTGTTGTAAAATTTCAAAATAAGTATTTAAAAAATAAAATAAAAAAGTTCATCTCAAAGGGCTACACAAACATTACCAATGGTAAAGGGTATGCTTAAACATACTGATGACATCTTTAAAGAGCCTGTAAGAGCTAGGATCATCACACCCAGGGTAGAGAAGAAGTACACATCTGCACCTAATGACCCTGTATATATCAAAGGCCAGTTACCCTTGGACTCTCTGGTAGTTTCCAACGCTCGTAAAAGAGCTAATTCGTAAACAGAGGAAGCTCCTCCTCCTGATAAAGAGTCAAAATTAATTGACGCTTCGGGCAAAAGGGTAGCGTCACAAGCCGCTAATCATTTGCGTATTGCCAATGCTCAAGCACTATTGGCAAGGTATGATAGAGCTCATTATAATGAGCTTGAAAAGCTCATTGAATTTCTTCCTGATGAGCATAAGTCTAGAGCTAGGGACCTTATTCAAGAGGGTAAATTAATAACTAATACCTCTTTCAGGTGTGCTCTAGATCAAGACAGATACAGCAGCTCGGGCAGTAAACACTAGTGTAGTGCTCCGTAGACATGCTTGGTTAATAATTTCAGGATTCAAGCCTGAGGTACAAGCCTCTATTTTTAATCAACCCCTTGACAAAGAACACATCTTTGGTCCAGCTGTCGATACATCACTAGAAAAGACGAAAAAGGATACTGAGGTTGCTAAGTCCATGGGGGCCTTACAATCACCTTCCAACAGAGGATCCTTTTGTTGCTCACTTTACAGGGGCGGCTCCAAAAATGTATCTACAGACAATCCCTCCTCCTTCTTACAAGGGTAACAATCAGTCACCCTCTTCAATAGGCTATTTTAAAGGGGGATATAGAGGAAACAACGGCAAGTGAAGAGGCCGAGGTAACTCAACACGCACTTCCCCTGCAAACACCAAATAGTGACTTCGTTTCCATACCCCAGACCATTCCACTCCCGACAGGGGGCGTCTTTCCCAATTCCTACCTATTTGGAATACGATTACATCAGACAAATGGTTTCTACAAATTATCCAATCTGTTTATTGCCTGGAGCTTACAAGCACTCATCCGAACATTCCTCCAAGGTCACACCTAATGTCACAAGAACATCTCACCCTTCTAAAGAAAGAGGTTCCCTCTTTGTTGCAGAAAGAAGCAATAGAACCAGTCCCTTTACCATACCAGGGAGCAGGGGTGTACTCCCTCTACTTTCTAATTCCCTAAAACGGCGTCTCTCTCAGGCCTATATTAGACTTCAGAGAGCTAAATCTATACATTCAGTCTGACCATTTCCCTATGGTAATACTCCAACAGGTGCTACCCCTTCTTCAGCAAGGCGACTTTCTCTCCACTCTGGATTTAAAGAACGCTTACCTTTATATTCCAATACATCCTGTGCACCGCAAATACCTCAGGCTTGTGGTAGCAGGTCAGCACTATGAATTCAGAGTCCTCCCATTCAGAGTAACATCCGCACTCAGGGTTTTCACAAAATGCTTGGCAGTAGTCGCAGCCCATCTAAGAAGACAACATATTCATGTCTTTCCATACATAGACGACTGGCTCATAAAGGCCAGCTCGCACAACAGCTGTCTACGCCACACACAAAAAACTGTACAATTGCTCCACGAGCTAGGATTCGCAGTAAATCTGTCCAAATCCCATCTCCAACCATCCACGTCTCAAGCATATCTAGGAACTACTATAAACACACAAAAAGCTCTAGCATACCCATCCCCAGCCAGAGTCTGGAATATACAAACCCTTATGTCTCAGTTTCAGCCTCATCACTCCTTACCAGCTCGAGTGTTCATGCAGTTACTGGGAATTATGGCATCTTGCATTTTTACAGTCCCCTACGCAAGACTTCAAATGCGTCCCCTACAGGAATGCTTAGCCCGTCAGTGGAATCAAGCTCACAGCCAGTTATCAGATCTTGTGTTCGTAGACGGCCCCACCCATCGCCCTCTGCAGTGGTAGAACACACAAACCCTTTTAAAAGGGCAGCCCTTCAGTGACCCGGTTCTAGAGATTGTACTGACAGCAGACGCATCACTGATAGGTGGGTAGCTCATCCCCAAACCCATACAATTCAGGGCATTTAGAGCTTGCAGCAGAAACATCTTCATGTAAATCATCTAGAGCTGCTAGCGATTTTTCTGGCGCTGATTTCAAGTTCAGCTAGTACGCAAGACTGTCCTAATTTGTACAGACAACATGACAGCCATGAACTACCTACAAAAACAGGGAGGGAAACACTGTCTCCAGCTGTAACAGCTAGCACAGACGAATTGGAAATGGGCCATACATCAAAAAATATATCTCCAAGCAGAACACCTTCCATGAGTAGACAATCAGATGACCGATTTGCTCAGTCGTCATACACAGCAAATCAATTAATGGGAAATACACCCTCAAGTTCTCCTCCCATTCTTCCAAATGTGGGGATTCCCACACATAGACCTGTTCGCCACACATCTAAACCCCAAATTCCCAAACTTCCTGTCCAGGTGTCCACACCAATTGTCCAAAGGCAATGCACTATGGATGGATTGGTCAGGGATATTTGTTTATGCTTTTCTGACTCTCCCACTCATTCCATTAATGGTTCAGAAACTCAAACAAGTGACCCTGACACTAATCCTAATTGCTCCCACATGGGCAAGTCAACCTAGGTTCACACCCCAATTGGAACTCTCAGTAGTTCCTCACCAAAAACTACATCTTACACCCTATCTCCTCACACAGAGCCATGAAAACATAAGACATCCAAACCCCAGTCAACTCAATCTGGCGATCTGGCTCCTGAAATCTTAAAGTTTGGCTATCTTTATCTACCAAGAACAAGAAGAGTTGGAGGGTCTGTGAAGCAAAGTGCCAAGTCTACAAGGTCCTCACTAGGAGCTACACATTTGGATTGCACTGAACCAGACCAAAGTGGTCACTAGACACTAGGTGTACAATAGATATCCTATCAGCCCACCCACTTGGCGGAGCCTCGTCATGTAGGACGTCTAGAACCAGGTTGGTGTGTCACAGCCTAGATGAATTGGCTAGACAGCTCGCAATTGTGGTTCATACAATAGAAGTGTCCATGCCACTGGGCGGTGCTGGTACAGTGCAGTGCAAAGAAAAAAAGGGTGTGTGAGTGATGTTAAAATGACGGTCAAGGCAAAAGAAAATTTTTATTAGTATTCACCTGGACGTCAGATTAAAAAGAGATGCAAGACAGTGTGACAGAATCACTGTCTACTTTGCTGTATGATTAAATAGGCCAACATGTTTCTGCCAATAGGTGAAACTACACCGGCATTCTTCAGGGCCACTTGTATGGAATGTTGCTACTGCAAAGATACACTCTAACAATAGTGTAAAAAAGTGAAGATGACAGACCAAAAAAGTTTAAGACTGTCAAACTAATAGTGTGGTCACTAGGACCATCCTACCGTATCCTCTTGCGCCGTTTGAAAATAGAGGATGCAGTCCTGTAAACAAAAAAACAGAAGGACAAATACTATTTGATGTTCTTTAAACATAACAGACTTGCAGGAGCAGTTAACCCCTGACGGGGTTATACTATTAGAACATGAGGACCAAAACAAGATTTAGCAAGGCCAGTCCAGATTAGAACGGCCATTTAGTAAATTACAGGTTGCACTTAAAGTAAACCTTAGAAATTTCTAAATACAAAATTGAAAACAATGAGAAAGACTTACCCAGCAATGTGTGGGAGTCAAGCCTCACCTCACCCGGCAACGGCTCGGAGATTGAGGCCCCGCTCTATGCACAAACAAATATATGTAAACATGTAAACCAGAGGGACTAAAAAGATCTGGTGAGTATCTTTAGTCAATACTATGTCTCAAAAGTTTGCGCATATAAACAACTGGTTATAAGTTGCCCACAGTGATCGCAGTCCCATGGAGAAGGAAAGGGCGGAAGGCATAAGGTCTAGTTGAAACTAGTGAAGATGCTGGCTAACAGGGCAAATAATGTGTTCATACCACCATTTACCCATAGTGTTGATTAACCTTACGAACACTCAAAGCATGCACACAGCTGTCAGTTTGAAATGTACTGTAGCATTTGGAAATAGAAATGCAGGGGTGGTTAAGCTGACTATCTGTTCTTAAGAGAAAGTACAGCCTCTAGCTAAACTGGTGAAGCAAGACAGCATTTGACGCCCCTAGTTTCACTGGTACAGCAAAGCAGAAATCTAATGTTCACCCTTCAAGCCAGTTTTTAAAGTTAATGCTATGTAGAGCAAAGCAGCTTAATTAACCCTCAATATATCCCAGAGAAACCAAGTTTGGGCTAGTTCAAACAGCGCGTCGTAACTACTCACCTCTCCGTCGGTACCTCACGGCTGAAACCAAAGCCGAAGGGGAGGCAACGAGGAGAGGTGAGACGCGCGTTATATACCCTCTCTGATTGGTCGGGGTGGCGTTAATGAAGTACAGCTGATCGGCTAATGCCGGTCTTGTGTTGCACAAATCCTAGTTACAGCGCATGCGCACCGGTGAGCCACATAGTGTGGCGATGTGATCGAAAACCGGGGCATGCGCGGAGTGATTGTGGGCGCGTCCAGGTTTTAACGCATGCGCACCGGTGAGCCACATAGTGTGGCGATGTAGTCGAAAATCGGGGCATGCGCGGAGTGATTGTGGGCGTTTATTCATGTGTGTTCGTTTCTTAGCGCGTGCTCAGACCACTGCAATCTAGCATGGCTGAAACAGTAGTGTCATAGAAACGGAGCACACCCTCGTTCGTATGCAAGGGCATGAATAACGTTGAAAAACTTAACAGGCGCTGCAGAGTTCATTATACACCTGAGTGGCAATATTGTCCAATTCTAGAAATGTCATTATTGAGATTTAAAGACGGAAGAGTCCGAGCCTCTGGTAATATACAAAGGACAAGTCAGTAAAAGGTATTACAAGGGTTATAGGTGTTGTAGGTAAACAACAGAGAATGTATACTAACCACCTTGACGTATAAGGTCATGATCCATATAAACAGAGCAGACTGTGCAGTGGGCTCAGGGGGGATAGGACCATATCATATGTATATTCTACCTATCATGGTCTATCCAGGATTTGAGGGTGATATTGATGATTTCTAACATAGGCTGTACATTGTATAATTCCTAGGGAGAACCTGAATGGAGTTGAGTGCAGCACACCTGTCAGGAGAGGCATAAAATGCTATGAGTTGACAGTTCATGATGGTCAATGCTCTATGGCGAATTACAAGCTGGTCATATAGATACCCATGGGATGTTGTCGTTCAACCCTGACACATCTGTTTTCAATTTAAAAATCCAACGTTGTTCCTTGATGAACAAGAACCGTGAGACATCTGTGATGTGTGCTGGGATGAAGGGTTGTTCTAGGACCACCCACCTCAGATCATCTGCTTTATGCTTCTTGGTTAAGAAGTGGTTCGTAAGGCAGGTGGACTGTTTGTTACAACGTATCGTGCTCTTGTGTTCACTGATACGCAACTTGACTTTCCTGGTAGTGTGTCCAATATATGCCAGACCACAGGGGCATGTGATCATATAGATCAATTTCTCCGAGTTGCAGTTCGTGTGGTTGATCAACTTCCATGGTCTGGATGTTCCGATGTCAATGGAAAGGGTCTTCTGAGTCTGTGGGCACACAGTGCAGCCACCACACGGGTAATGCCCCCGGACCGGGGTAGTATTCCAGATGGTGTCAAGAGTGGTAGTGGTATCTCTCCTCTGTATCAAGGGTCTGGTGTGAACCAGACTATCTCTAATACTCGGCCCTATTTTGAAGGCGAACAAAGGCCTGGGTATTGCACCGGATGCTGTGTTAAGGATCTTCCAGTGCTTCAATACCGTTTTTTTGACCACATTGGTTAGGGTACTGAACGTATGCACCATCGTGATCCTGTCAGATGGTGTCTTGCTTTGTTGATGTTCAATCAATGCCTCTCGGTTGTTGTTGAATGCTCTTTTGTGCGCCCGACGTATCAAATGATTCGGGTAGTGACGTTCCTTCAGGTTCAGCGATAGTTCTTTCGCATGTTGTTCGTACAAGATGTTCGAGGAACAATTTCTCCGAACCCTCAGAAATTGACCCACTGGTAAGTTGTCTCGAAGTGACTGCGGGTGAAAACTCCGGTATGATAGCAGTGAGTTCCGAGCCACGGGTTTCTTATATAGTCGACTCTGCAGGCCTCCCTCTCCAGGAAAGATGAGAAGATCTAAGAATGGTAGCTGTTCTTTGCTATGCTCAATTGTAAACCGGAGGTATTGATTTCTAGAATTCAACCACGTGTGGAACTCGGTGACCTCAAGACTTGTGCCTCTCCATATGACAAGGATGTCATCAATATATCTGCGCCACAGCAACACCTGACGAAAGAAAGGGTTGCTGTGGTTTAGAACATGGTCTTGCTCAAATTGGTGCATATACAAATTCGCAAGGCTTGGGGCAAAGACACTCCCCATTGATGTTCCGGAGACTTGGAGGTAGAGGTCATCCTGGTATTGAAAATAGTTCTCCATCATAGCCAATCTGGCGCACTCCATGATGAAGGGTATTGGAGTGATAGTATCCGGTGGTTTAGACTCAAGCAAATTCCTTATGCAATCCAGAGTCTCTTGTTGCGGGAAGCACGTGTAGAGAGACTCAACGTCGAAACTCACCAATAGGTCGGTCTCGACGTTGAACTCGGTCTCTGCAAGCAGTCGGAGGACATCACCAGTGTCTTGCAAGTACGTAGGTGTATCTTTCACTAATGGTTTCAGAAAGAAGTCCACAAAGGTGGATAGTGGCTCAAGTAGAGAACCAATCCCCGAAATAATCGGGCGTCCCGGAGGGGGTCTCTTCTCCTTATGAATCTTTGGGAGGCAATAAAAGTAAGGGACCACAGGGTGTGCCGTGCTGAGGTATCTGGCTTCTTGTGGGGTGATCCAACCTTCGCAGGATGCTTCCTCAATGAGACTTTTGATGTCGTTGGAGATTCTCATGGTAGGGTCGTCCGTAAGTCGGCGATAAGCATTAGAGTCATTCAATTGTCGTTTGCACTCTCTATGATAAATGTCAGTATCCTGTATGACAATGGCTCCGCCTTTGTCGGCGGGTTTAATCGTGATGTTAGTATCTTTAGACAAAGCCACAAGTGCCAACCTTTCTATTCTGGTCATATTGGAGAAGGTCCTTTTATTTGTCTGGTCCATATTCATGATGTCATGAGTGACTGCTTGCTCAAAGGCAATAACCCTCGCCGGAACTTGATGGTTGAGAGGCGTATATGTAGATTTAGGTCTAAGGCCTGTATTCCGATCCAAAGGGTCACCCGAATCGTTGTTGTCATTAGTCGATTTGAAGAAGAAATGTAAGCGGACCTTGCTATAAAAGGATTCCAATTCACACCTCAAGTTGAAGGGGTCTCCTTCGTTGGTTGGAACAAATCCAAGTCCTTTGTTAAGGACTGAAGTCTCCGTAGGTGTAAGTATCCGGGTGCTAAGATTCACCACGAGATCACTGGTTTCTTCTAGGATTGCTCCCCTCTGTTGTTCGTGGTGTCTGGTGCCCACTTCACTGACTGTTGGCCTCTTCTCTTCCCGCGACTTCTGCCTTGGCCCTGCCATAAAAAAGACTGGTCATAGTAGAAGTTTGGATTGGGTGGATAGTTGGGCATTTGATGGCCCATAGGGGGTCCCATCGGTGGTTGATGATAACCTCAGGGTGCTGGAGGCCACCAAGGCCCTGGATTTGGGTAGTATTGAGCTCCTCGCCCTCTGTTGGGTCTTCTCTGGGGACCTCTGCCTCGCCCTCTGTTAGGTGTCCCTCTATTTGAATTACCTTGATCACTAGACTCTGATTCTGAGCCTGAGGAGGAATAGTTGGACCCATATCTCTTTCCTCTGGTGTTGTAGACGGGGGCTACATAGGAGTCACTGATGTATGGGTAGGTAGTTTCCATAGAGAAACGTGCAAGATCCTTCTTAAATTTTTCAACTTTGGTCATAAGGATGTTGTCATAGTATTCTTTATTAGTTTTGTTGGTCTCGTCCAAGTTCTTTTTATGGGGTACCGACCGAATCGCTGCGTTAATTTGGCCCTCTAGAACTTGGATCTCAACCAGTAGGGCATCGGCTGTCTTCTTGGCGGTTTTAATAATCAGGATAAGCCAATCGCGCGTGCAGCGCCACGCAATGAGTGCCCAATCTTTTAAGAAACCCTTGTCTGTTAAAAAGAGACGTGGTGTATTAGTCACTATTAGGCCTGATGGTGCACACTTGCCATGAAGATATTCGTTCATAATTATGCCATGTATTGAGGTGCGAGAGTGGGTTTTTTTCATATTCAATAAAGTCACCCAATCATCCTCAGTTGTGGTGGTGGTAGTGGATGTCGAGGACAAGCCGTCTAAGATGCTAGGGTTGTCAGTCAGGAGTGTGTTAAGATCTTCATCATCAAATGCCAACCCCCCAAAATCAGCCATGGTAAGCGATCAGAGTGAGGCAACAAAGTCACCCAGGTGAGCAAAAAATGGGACAACACCAATGGCATGTTGTCAAAGAGTAAAATAGACCCGCAGAGGAGGCTGCTCAGTACAGAAAAACAACTATTAAAGGAGGGTCAAGGGGAATATATTTATAGACCGTCCAAACTCGAATAACCCCTAAGGAACTATAAAGAACAAGAAGAGTTGGAGGGTCTGTGAAGCAAAGTGCCAAGTCTACAAGGTCCTCACTAGGAGCTACACATTTGGATTGCACTGAACCAGACCAAAGTGGTCACTAGACACTAGGTGTACAATAGATATCCTATCAGCCCACCCACTTGGCGGAGCCTCGTCATATAGGACGTCTAGAACCAGGTTGGTGTGTCACAGCCTAGATGAATTGGCTAGACAGCTCGCAATTGTGGTTCATACAATAGAAGTGTCCATGCCACTGGGCGGTGCTGGTACAGTGCAGTGCAAAGAAAAAAAGGGTGTGTGAGTGATGTTAAAATGACGGTCAAGGCAAAAGAAAATTTTTATTAGTATTCACCTGGACGTCAGATTAAAAAGAGATGCAAGACAGTGTGACAGAATCACTGTCTACTTTGCTGTATGATTAAATAGGCCAACATGTTTCTGCCAATAGGTGAAACTACACCGGCATTCTTCAGGGCCACTTGTATGGAATGTTGCTACTGCAAAGATACACTCTAACAATAGTGTAAAAAAGTGAAGATGACAGACCAAAAAAGTTTAAGACTGTCAAACTAATAGTGTGGTCACTAGGACCATCCTACCGTATCCTCTTGCGCCGTTTGAAAATAGAGGATGCAGTCCTGTAAACAAAAAAACAGAAGGACAAATACTATTTGATGTTCTTTAAACATAACAGACTTGCAGGAGCAGTTAACCCCTGACGGGGTTATACTATTAGAACATGAGGACCAAAACAAGACTTAGCAAGGCCAGTCCAGATTAGAACGGCCATTTAGTAAATTACAGGTTGCACTTAAAGTAAACCTTAGAAATTTCTAAATACAAAATTGAAAACAATGAGAAAGACTTACCCAGCAATGTGTGGGAGTCAAGCCTCTCCTCACCCGGCAACGGCTCGGAGATTGAGGCCCCGCTCTATGCACAAACAAATATATGTAAACATGTAAACCAGAGGGACTAAAAAGATCTGGTGAGTATCTTTAGTCAATACTATGTCTCAAAAGTTTGCGCATATAAACAACTGGTTATAAGTTGCCCACAGTGATCGCAGTCCCATGGAGAAGGAAAGGGCGGAAGGCATAAGGTCTAGTAAACTAGTGAAGATGCTGGCTAACAGGGCAAATAATGTGTTCATACCACCATTTACCCATAGTGTTGATTAACCTTACGAACACTCAAAGCATGCACACAGCTGTCAGTTTGAAATGTACTGTAGCATTTGGAAATAGAAATGCAGGGGTGGTTAAGCTGACTATCTGTTCTTAAGAGAAAGTACAGCCTCTAGCTAAACTGGTGAAGCAAGACAGCATTTGACGCCCCTAGTTTCACTGGTACAGCAAAGCAGAAATCTAATGTTCACCCTTCAAGCCAGTGGCGCAGATATATTGATGACATCATTGTCATATGGAGAGGCACAAGTCTTGAGGTCACCGAGTTCCACACGTGGTTGAATTCTAGAAATCAATACCTCCGGTTTACAATTGAGCATAGCAAAGAACAGCTACCATTCTTAGATCTTCTAATCTTTCCTGGAGAGGGAGGCCTGCAGAGTCGACTATATAAGAAACCCATGGCTCGGAACTCACTGCTATCATACCGGAGTTTTCACCCGCAGTCACTTCGAGACAACTTACCAGTGGGTCAATTTCTGAGGGTTCGGAGAAATTGTTCCTCGAACATCTTGTACGAACAACATGCGAAAGAACTATCGCTGAACCTGAAGGAACGTCACTACCCGAATCATTTGATACCTCGGGCGCACAAAAGAGCATTCAACAACAACCGAGAGGCATTGATTGAACATCAACAAAGCAAGACACCATCTGACAGGATCACGATGGTGCATACGTTCAGTACCCTATCCAATGTGGTCAAAAAAACGGTATTGAAGCACTGGAAGATCCTTAACACAGCATCCGGTTCAATACCCAGGCCTTTGTTCGCCTTCAAAAGAGGGCCGAGTATTAGAGATAGTCTGGTTCACACCAGACCCTTGATACAGAGGAGAGATACCACTACCACTCTTGACACCATCTGGAATACTACCCCGGTCCGGGGGCATTACCCGTGTGGTGGCTGCACTGTGTGCCCACAGACTCAGAAGACCCTTTCCATTGACATCGGAACATCCAGACCATGGAAGTTGATCAACCACACGAACTGCAACTCGGAGAAATTGATCTATATGATCACATGCCCCTGTGGTCTGGCATATATTGGACACACTACCAGGAAAGTCAAGTTGCGTATCAGTGAACACAAGAGCACGATACGTTGTAACAAACAGTCCACCTGCCTTACGAACCACTTCTTAACCAAGAAGCATAAAGCAGATGATCTGAGGTGGGTGGTCCTAGAACAACCCTTCATCCCAGCACACATCACAGATGTCTCACGGTTCTTGTTCATCAAGGAACAACGTTGGATTTTTAAATTGAAAACAGATGTGTCAGGGTTGAACGACAACATCCCATGGGTATCTATATGACCAGCTTGTAATTCGCCATAGAGCATTGACCATCATGAACTGTCAACTCATAGCATTTTATGCCTCTCCTGACAGGTGTGCTGCACTCATCTCCATTCAGGTTCTCCCTAGGAATTATACAATGTACAGCCTATGTTAGAAATCATCAATATCACCCTCAAATCCTGGATAGACCATGATAGGTAGAATATACATATGATATGGTCCTATCCCCCCTGAGCCCACTGCACAGTCTGCTCTGTTTATATGGATCATGACCTTATACGTCAAGGTGGTTAGTATACATTCTCTGTTGTTTACCTACAACACCTATTACCCTTGTAATACCTTTTACTGACTTGTCCTTTGTATATTACCAGAGGCTCGGACTCTTCCGTCTTTAAATCTCAATAATGACATTTCTAGAATTGGACAATATTGCCACTCAGGTGTATAATGAACTCTGCAGCGCCTGTTAAGTTTTTCAACGTTATTCATGCCCTTGCATACGAACGAGGGTGTGCTCCGTTTCTATGACACTACTGTTTCAGCCCATGCTAGATAGCAGTGGTCTGAGCACGCGCTAAGAAACGAACACACATGAATAAACGTAGGCGCGCCCACAATCACTCCGCGCATGCCCCGATTTTCGACTACATCGCCACACTATGTGGCTCACCGGTGCGCATGCGTTAAAACCTGGACGCGCCCACAATCACTCCACGCATGCCCCGGTTTTCGATCACATCGCCACACTATGTGGCTCACCGGTGCGCATGCGCTGTAACTAGGATTTGTGCAACACAAGACCGGCATTAGCCGATCAGCTGTACTTCATTAACGCCACCCTGACCAATCAGAGAGGGTATATAACGCGCGTCTCACCTCTCCTCGTTGCCTCCCCTTCGGCTTTGGTTTCAGCCGTGAGGTACCGACTGAGAGGTGAGTAGTTACGACGCGCTGTTTGAACTAGCCCAAACTTGGTTTCTCTGGGATATATTGAGGGTTAATTAAGCTGCTTTGCTCTACATAGCATTAACTTTAAAAACTGGCTTGAAGGGTGAACATTAGATTTCTGCTTTGCTGTACCAGTGAAACTAGGGGCGTCAAATGCTGTCTTGCTTCACCAGTTTAGCTAGAGGCTGTACTTTCTCTTAAGAACAGATAGTCAGCTTAACCACCCCTGCATTTCTATTTCCAAATGCTACAGTACATTTCAAACTGACAGCTGTGTGCATGCTTTGAGTGTTCGTAAGGTTAATCAACACTATGGGTAAATGGTGGTATGAACACATTATTTGCCCTGTTAGCCAGCATCTTCACTAGTTTCAACTAGACCTTATGCCTTCCGCCCTTTCCTTCTCCATGGGACTGCGATCACTGTGGGCAACTTATAACCAGTTGTTTATATGCGCAAACTTTTGAGACATAGTATTGACTAAAGATACTCACCAGATCTTTTTAGTCCCTCTGGTTTACATGTTTACATATATTTGTTTGTGCATAGAGCGGGGCCTCAATCTCCGAGCCGTTGCCGGGTGAGGTGAGGGTTGACTCCCACACATTGCTGGGTAAGTCTTTCTCATTGTTTTCAATTTTGTATTTAGAAATTTCTAAGGTTTACTTTAAGTGCAACCTGTAATTTACTAAATGGCCGTTCTAATCTGGACTGGCCTTGCTAAGTCTTGTTTTGGTCCTCATGTTCTAATAGTATAACCCCGTCAGGGGTTAACTGCTCCTGCAAGTCTGTTATGTTTAAAGAACATCAAATAGTATTTGTCCTTCTGTTTTTTTGTTTACAGGACTGCATCCTCTATTTTCAAACGGCGCAAGAGGATACAGTAGGATGGTCCTAGTGACCACACTATTAGTTTGACAGTCTTAAACTTTTTTGGTCTGTCATCTTCACTTTTTTACACTATTGTTAGAGTGTATCTTTGCAGTAGCAACATTCCATACAAGTGGCCCTGAAGAATGCCGGTGTAGTTTCACCTATTGGCAGAAACATGTTGGCCTATTTAATCATACAGCAAAGTAGACAGTGATTCTGTCACACTGTCTTGCATCTCTTTTTAATCTGACGTCCAGGTGAATACTAATAAAAATTTTCTTTTGCCTTGACCGTCATTTTAACATCACTCACACACCCTTTTTTTCTTTGCACTGCACTGTACCAGCACCGCCCAGTGGCATGGACACTTCTATTGTATGAACCACAATTGCGAGCTGTCTAGCCAATTCATCTAGGCTGTGACACACCAACCTGGTTCTAGACGTCCTACATGACGAGGCTCCGCCAAGTGGGTGGGCTGATAGGATATCTATTGTACACCTAGTGTCTAGTGACCACTTTGGTCTGGTTCAGTGCAATTCAAATGTGTAGCTCCTAGTGAGGACCTTGTAGACTTGGCACTTTGCTTCACAGACCCTCCAACTCTTCTTGTTCTTTATAGTTCCTTAGGGGTTATTCGAGTTTGGACGGTCTATAAATATATTCCCCTTATCCCTCCTTTAATAGTTGTTTTTCTATCTTTATCTACCACCAGACTGCTTGAATATTATCAAAGAGGCTAGACGTCCTACCACAAGAGCTTGCTATGCAGCAAAGTGGAAGTGGTTTGTGATAAACTGTACTAACAACCACATCAACCTGCTTTACACTCCTGTACAAAACATTATGTTATTTGTTACAGCTACAACATTCCAATTTAGCGTACACGTCCATACATTTACATCTGGCTGCAATAGCTGCATACCTCCAGAATAGACAACATTCTCTTGAGAGGTCCACCTGCTCCAGTGTGGAATCTCAACATTGTTCTCACCAGACTAATGGGTCCACCCTTTGAGCCAGTGCACAAATGTGAACTACAATTTCTCACATGGGAAGTTGCTTTCCTTGTTGCTATCACATCACTCATAAGAGTGGGTCAGCTTCAGGCATTAACTATAGAAAAACCCTTTTTACAAATGCACCAAAATAAAGTGGTTCTTCGGACTAATCCTAAATTCCTTCCTAAAGTAATTTCTGCTTTTCATATCAATCAATCTGTTGAGTTACCTGTGTTCTTCCCTCAACCAGATTCAGTGGCTGAACGTGACCTATACACATTAGATGCGAAGAGAGCATTGCTTTATTACATAGAAAGGACAAAACCGTTCTGTAACACAAAGCATCTTTTTGTCGCTTTTGCTCCAATACACAAAGGCATTCCCATATCAAAATCAGGTATTGCAAGGTGGATAGTCAAGTGCATTCAAATATGCTATGTAAAAGCAAAATGCATGTTAACCGTTCCCCCTAGAGCACACTCTACATGCAAACTGGGGGCTTTTATGGCATTCCTAGGAAAAATACCCATAGATGACATACACTATTTCAAACCACTGTAACAGACACAGGTTAGCCCCTGCTTTGGGAGATAACTGCTATATAGTCTATGCACAGCATATGATCTACAGCTCATATGCCTCAAACTAAAAATGCTACTTACCCAGTATGCAGCTGTTCTTGGCATATAAAGCTGTAGGGTCATTGTTAGACCTGGCACCTTGGCGTGAGTTTCCCTTCCTCTTTTTTGCTGATGTGCCTCAGATGTTTTGCTGGTGTCCGCTGCTCAGGGCACTGCGCCACGGCCAATCCGTGCCGCAGTGCAAGTGCTCCCTATGAAAAGTGTAACTGTGTTTGGTATACCTGATTGGTTCATTGGATTTACTGTCAGTCCCCAGTAAAGTGCACCAGGAGTGCCAGGGCTTGTAAATACCAATACTGCTAGTGGGCCTGCAGCGCTGGTTGCGCCACCCACAGAAGCAGCCTTGTAAAATGTGTCTAGGATCTGCCATTGCAGAACCTGCGTGCAGCCTGGTACTGTCATGCTGGCTGGGCAAGTGCACACACTTGCCAGCCCCTAATCCTTCCCTTAACTTCATATTAGTCACCCCTATGGTAGGCCCTAGGGCAGGGTGCATTGTAAGTGTAAGGTAGAACAAGCCCTGATGTGTGTGGCATGTCCTAATAGTGAATTACAGCCAAATTCGTTTTTCACTATTGAAAGGCTACCTGCTCCCTTTTAGGCCAGATGGGCTGCTGGAATTATTACACTCTATAATCCCAGCAGGCTCAGGGGACATGGTAGAAATTAATGTTTAGTATGCCTGAACTCAGAATAATAAAATACTTCTTTTAGTAAAGTTTATTTTAATATCCTGGGTTTGCAAATGCTACTTTTAGAAAGTTAGCATTTGCTTGCCTAACCATTTCAGCCCGCCTCTGCAGTATGTGTATCTGACTGTCTGGGTTGTGTGAGTGACAGGGCTGGGGGATGACAGGTGGTGATTGCAAGGATTACACCTTAGTGGGAGGTAGGAGTGGCCCTTGACTCTTAATCTGGCTGTGCTCTGCCACCACTATGCTGGCTACGCCCCCCTGGGGAGCGTCTAATGTGCCTGCCCTCACACTGAATGCAGAAGCCAGAAGTACCCCCAACAAGTGCTCAGAGGCTGAGAGCAGTTATGCAAAGGCCCCCCTGGCCTGTGAGAACAAAATAAACTGTGTATAAAAGTAGGAGCCCTGCTCCTTGTAAATTAGAATCCTGTTTTACCACAAAGGACCTCTACCCGACTAGAAGGAGAAGAGACGCTGGAAGGACTGGCCTGCTGCTTGCCTTGCTGAGAAAGGAGGGGAAAAGACTTGAGGAGAAAAGACTTTGCTGCTTTGTGCTCTAAACATTCTCCAAGGGCTTGATTGAGCTTGCCCCCTGAGCTGAACCCCAGGACCAGTGGGTTCATTGTGCCTTCGCTCGCTTTTATTTGGCCGTGTGCTTCCCTGCTGGAGCTGAGACCTTGTGCCCCTTCGCCCCCTCCTAGGGCCGTGACACCCAGGAGCCTGGCAGCCCGTGTCCTGTGAGAGCCTCGCTCTTCCTTGAGTCGCTCTCTTCTCCGTGGACCTGGCCGCCTGCTCCCCTGTTGCCGCCTGCTACTGGAGCGCGTTGTGTGCTCCCTCTCGCCCCTCCCGCAGGAATCTCTCATCAGAGGGTGATTTACGCCTCGGGCAGCCGCTGTACGTCTCCAGCGTACCCGGCCGCCTCGCTTCGCCCTTTGCCCTGAGGAGAGGCCGTGCTGCCCCCCTGAATTGCCCCCAGTACGTGTGGTACTGCCAGAGCCGGGCCGCACCTGCCTCCTGAAGCCGCAGCCGCCTAGAAGTCCGGAGGTGCCCCGGCCGCGCACTAGAAGAGTGCGGGCCGTCCCTGCTTCCCTGGGACATCAAGATAAGGAACTGTCTCGACATCGGGCTCGGGGCCCGCAACGCCTTCCTTCCCCGTCTCTGGCTGCCAGCGCACTAAGGTACTGTGAATATCCCCCACGGTGCGAGCCGCTCGTCTAACCAGACTCGCACCGCGCTGTGTGTCCCTGCAGCCCCCCCCTCTCGTGAGCGCCGCTCTGGGTGGCAGAAGAGCAGCAGCGCGAGCCGTCCTGCTCGAGCCTCACGCCGCTCTGTGCCCTCTGGCCCCCCTGGGCAGTTCCGAAGCCGGCGCGCCCCTCAGTGCGAGTCCCGCATAGTTGGTGGGACCCGTACGTGTCACCAGACCCGACAGTACCGAACGCGCCTCACGCGGGAAGCGTGAGCTTGGGCAGGTCGGGCTCGTAGCTCGAGTCACAGCGGGCCGGAAGTACTGAGCAGGCCCTGGGTTATCCTAAAAGAAGGGGGAAGGCGTGAAGATACCCCCCAAGTGCCCCCAGAGACTAAGAGAACTATTGAACTGGAGAGAAAAGCAGTTTGAAGTGAATAAAATACCGGAAGATCCACATTTGAACTGTAACATAAGAAGCTTGCCTATTTACAATCTGTGGTGCTAAGAAAAACGTTATTTGGTCTTGTGAATAAGCCTGATCTAAGACATACATCTATTTTTACATAAAGATTCGTATTTTTATATATTCACCGCCTGGTGTCCATTTGTGGGGGGATTGGTATATTTTACTGTGTGTGTGATTACAAATGCTTAACTAACTAACGCCTGAAGAATAGCCTTGGCTGCTCATGCCACGCGCCTAGAGGGTGAGCAAGGGTAATTCTAAGGGATCATCCTTTGCCCTGACTTAGAGGAGAGGGTCCCTGCTTGTCACAAGTACCTACTTGCGCCAACCAGAGACCCCCAATTCTAACATTGGACGCAGCGGTGAGGATTTGCGAATTTGCATTTGTGATTGACATACAATGAATTGCTGATCACCACATAGTGAGAGCAGACCTATAACGCAGCTACAGATTTCCAGTTTTTAATTTTGTTGAGACATCTACCATTAGTGCAGCCATGCCTGGCTCACTACCTGCTGGAAGAGCACCCTCTGTGATTTCTGGAATGGATGAGGTGGATTGGGAGAGACTGGAAGGTTACACCATGGAGCAATTGAGAGGCTACAGTGTGAAGTTCAGAGTCCCCCATCGTGGATTCAGGAAGAAGAACCAGTACCTCAAGGCGCTGAGAGCCTGGAAGGAGTCAAGAGAGCCACAGAATGCAGTGGATATCATACCACCAGATGGCATTTTTGAGCCCAGCAGAGCCCTGTCCCCAGAGGAGCTGGCAGACAGGGCAGCAGAAAGGGCGCATGCAATGGAGATGGCAAAATTGGCTGGGCAAATGGAAATGGACAAGCAAAGATTGGCCATGGAGGCACAGCAACGCCAGCTGGACCATGACCTAAGAGTGAAGGAGTTGGAGCTGAGAGGTTCTGGAACGACTCCTTCTGGTGGCAGCACAACGCCAGTGCAGGTAGAGTCCAGGGTGTACATCCCCAAAGATGTAGTTAAGGAGTTCTTTAGGGGGGATGACATAGGACAGTGGTTTAGGGCATATGAGGTAGCCATGTCCTCCCACCGGGTCCCTGACAAGGATTGGGGAGCGGGGTTGTGGGGGAAGTTCCTAAGCGAAGGGCGAGATACCCTGCTAGATTTGCCCACTGAAGAACAGCAGTCTTATCCCCACCTGAAAGAGGCCTTAATGACCAGGTATGGGCTTACCCCTGAAATGTATAGACAGAAGTTTAGGGAATGTACAAAGCGTCCTGGGAGTACATATGTGGAGTATGTGACTTTTTTTGCAGAGCACTGGATGGTTGGGTGAAGGGTAACAAGGTGAATGATTTTCAAAGTCTCTTTGATTTAATTGCATGGGAGCACTTGTCTGATAACTGTTTTCCTGAGTTACGCCAGCACCTGATTGATAGCAAGCTGTCCAACCCGAGGAAGCTTGCTGAGGAGGCGGACCGCTGGCTCAGCACCAGGGTCCACAAGGGTTCAGTGGGAGACTCCGCCAAGGGTGGGCAGGGTCCCCAGCAGAAGAGTGGGGGGGACAGGGGTAAACAGAAAGGGTTTCCTAAAGGCCCCCAAAGTAATCCCCAAGGGAACCAGCAGAGAGGTTCTCAGCCACCCCCACCCCCAAAGCAGAATGGGGCCCGAGAGGTAGGCCTGTTCAAAAGGGGCCCTTCAATTGTTTCAGATGTGGTGACCCGGGGCACATAGCCAGTGACCCCAAGTGTCGCCTATTTGGAAAACCCGCACCCACTGGTGCTCCCCCCGCCAAGTGACTAGTGTTCACTTAGGAGAAGAAGTAATGGTCCCAGGGGGTGGAGATCCTGTTCAGATGACCCTAGTCTCACTAGGAGACAGTGAGATGGTCCCTACAAACTACCTGCCCAACAACACTAAGAAATATGGGCAGGTGGTGACCATCAATGGTAAGAAAGCTGAGGCTCTTAGAGACACAGGAGCCAGTGTGACTGCAGTGAGGCATCACCTGGTGTCTCAAGAGCAGGTTGTACCCCATGCCTACTGTAGGGTTATCAATGCTGATAATTCAGAGAGTCAGTGTCCGATGGCTCAAGTTCCCTTCGAGTGGGGGGGGGGGTCTCTGGTTCTCTGCAGGTCTGTGTGAGGAAAGCCATGCCTGTGGACTGTTTGCTAGGGAATGACTTGGAAGACTCCCCTTGGGAAAAGGTGGAGAAGACGACTCACCTGAACATGGTGGGTCTGCCTGACTGGGCGTGCGTGACCACCCGGTCAATGGCAGCCAGTAGGGGTGATCAAGAGGTCCTGGGGCCTGAAGGAGAGGCCCAGGAACCGGTCTTAGAGAGGAGGCGCAGGGGGCGCGGGAAACCGGCCCCTGTTGTTCCCATGGTCCAGGAGGAAGCAGACCCGGAGGGGGATGCCCTGGAGCCTACTGGGGAACAGATTGCTGAACTGGGGGACCTGCCTGAGCTGACCCATTGGCAGCAAGAAGGAGGCCCCTCCAGGGAGGAATTCTGCAGGGAGCAGAAAGAATGCCCTTCTCTCGTGGGTATGCGGCAGCAGGCTGCAGACCAGGCCAATGGTGTTCAGGCCAAAACACATTATGTGTACTGGGAGAATGACCTCCTGTATTCAGAGCCTAAGGCTGCTGAACCTGGGTCAGCCCGTGTGCTGGTGGTACCCCAGAAGTTCAGAGCCTTCCTACTGGGGCTGGCTCATGATGTGCCGTTAGCAGGACATTTGGGGATGGACAAGACCTATGACAGGCTTGTCACCCACTTTTACTGGCCCCAAATGCACAAGAGCTCAGATGCTCATTGTAGATCCTGTCAAACTTGCCAGGCAAGTGGGAAGTGCGGAGGGAAGAACAAGGCTCCCCTCCAACCATTCCCTGTCGTCAGTACGCCATTCCAACGAGTGGGCATTGACATTGTTGGGCCTCTGGACCCCAAGACAGCCATGGGCAACAGGTTCATCCTTGTCTTGGTGGACCATGCCACCCTGTACCCTGAAGCCATCCCTCTGAGGACAGTGACGGCCCCCGTGGTGGGACGTGCACTGATGGGAATTTTCTCACAAGTGGGATTCCCTCTAGAGGTGGTAAGTGACAGGGGGACCAACTTCATATCCAAATATATGAAGTCCCTTTGGCAAGAGTGTGGTGTAACATACAAGTTCACCACCCCTTACCATCCCCAAGGAAACGGGTTGGTTGAGAGATTCAACCGAACCCTGAAGGGCATGATCATGGGCCTGGAAGGTCCAATGAGGCGTAAGTGGGACATCCTCTTGCCATGCCTGCTCTTTGCATACCGTGAGGTACCACAGAAGTCCCTAGGGTTCAGCCCCTTTGAACTGCTGTATGGTCACCCCGTGAGAGGACCTCTGAGTTTGGTAAAGGAAGGCTGGGAGCAATCTCCCAGGAAACCTCCCCAGAATGTATACAGTTACATGCTGGCCTTCAGAAACCAGACCAGGCGCTTCAGACAACTTGCTGAGGCAAATCTGGAAGCCAGCCAGGAAGAGATGAAGCGGAGGTACGACCAGAATGCCACTCTGGTAGAGCTTCAGCCTGGACAAGAGGTGTGGGTCTTGGCCCCAGTGGAGCCTTGTGCACTTCAGGATAAGTGGACAGGTCCATTTGAGGTTGTGGAGCGCAAGAGTCCGGTAACCTACTTGGTGGACATGCAGTCTCCCAGGAACCCTTTGAGGGTCCTACATGTTAACCGCCTTAAGCCCCACTTGGAGAGGTCCGAAGTGGGCATGTTGTTGGCAACTGATGATGGGATGGAGGAGGAGACTGAGCCTCTTCCTGACCTTTTAGTAGCCTCTGAGAAAGATGGGTCAGTGGATGGAGTTAACCTCTCACCCACCCTGACGCCCGAGCAACAGGAAGACTGCCGCCAATTGCTGGGGCAGTTTCCAGATTTGTTCTCCCTGGTTCCTGGTGTCACAGATTGGTGCGTCCATGATGTGGACACAGGAGATAGCTTACCTGTGAAGCATAAGGCTTACAGAGTGGCTGACAGGGTCAGGGCCTGCATCAAGGAGGAGGTCTCCAAGATGCTTGCTCTTAGGGTGGTTGAGTCCTCCAGCAGTCCTTGGTCCAGCCCCGTGGTCTTGGTCCCATAGGCTGCTGCGCCGGGAGCCACACCTGAACTCCGGTTCTGTGTGGACTACAGAGGACTCAATTCAGTCACCAAGACTGACGCGCACCCTATCCTCAGAGCTGATGAGCTCATTGATCGGCTAGGGGCTGCCCGGTTCCTCAGCACGTTTGATTTAACGTCTGGGTACTGGCAGATCGCCTTGACCGATGGGGCAAAGGAGAGGTCCGCATTCTCTACACCAGATGGGCATTTCCAGTTCCGGGTCATGCCATTTGGAATGAAGAATGCCCCTGCCACCTTTCAAAGGTTGGTCAACCAGGTGTTGGTTGGGCTGGATGAGTTCAGTGCCGCCTACCTGGATGTCATCGCGGTGTTCAGCGGTACCTGGCCAGAACACCTGCGACACCTCTGGGAAGTGTTGACGGCGCTGCGCAGAGCAGGCCTCACAATCAAGGCAAGCAAGTGCCAGATTGGGCAGGGTTCAGTGGTGTACTTGGGACACCAAGTGGGGAGTGGCAAGGTGGCACCCTTGCAACCCAAAATTGAGACCATCCTGGCTTGGGAACCCCCCAAGACCCAGACTGCAGTGAGAGCCTTCCTGGGGCTCACTGGGTACTACAGGAGGTTTGTCAAGGGCTATGGCACTATTGTGACCCCCTTGACAGAGCTGACTTCTAAGAAGCAGCCCAGGAATGTGATTTGGACTGACACCTGTCAGAAGGCTTTTGACACCCTGAAGACTGCCATGTGCACGGCGCCCGTGCTCCTGGCGCCTGATTTCTCCAAGGAATTTCTAGTGCAAACAGACGCTTCAGAGCATGGTGTAGGGGCTGTTCTCTCACAGATGTCTGAGGAGGGCTGGGACCACCCTGTGGCGTTCATCAGTAGGAGGTTACTTCCACGGGAAAGTAGGTGGAGTGCAATAGAGCGAGAAGCATTTGCTGTGGTCTGGGCGCTGAAGAAGCTAAGACCCTACTTGTTTGGGTCTCACTTCCGGGTTCAGACAGACCACAGGCCCCTCAGATGGTTGATGCAAATGAGGGGTGAGAACCCAAAACTGTTGAGGTGGTCCATCTCCCTACTGGGTATGGACTTCACGGTGGAACATCGCCCTGGCACAGATCACGCCAATGCTGACGGTCTGTCCAGGTTTTTCCGCCTTAGTGATGAGGAACTCCCTGGGGAAGGGTAGTTCTCCCCACATTTCAGCTGGAGGGGACGCGTGTTAGACCTGGCACCTTGGCGTGAGTTTCCCTTCCTCTTTTTTGCTGATGTGCCTCAGATGTTTTGCTGGTGTCCGCTGCTCAGGGCACTGCGCCACGGCCAATCCGTGCCGCAGTGCAAGTGCTCCCTATGAAAAGTGTAACTGTGTTTGGTATACCTGATTGGTTCATTGGATTTACTGTCAGTCCCCAGTAAAGTGCACCAGGAGTGCCAGGGCTTGTAAATACCAATACTGCTAGTGGGCCTGCAGCGCTGGTTGCGCCACCCACAGAAGCAGCCTTGTAAAATGTGTCTAGGATCTGCCATTGCAGAACCTGCGTGCAGCCTGGTACTGTCATGCTGGCTGGGCAAGTGCACACACTTGCCAGCCCCTAAACCTTCCCTTAACTTCATATTAGTCACCCCTATGGTAGGCCCTAGGGCAGGGTGCATTGTAAGTGTAAGGTAGGACAAGCCCTGATGTGTGTGGCATGTCCTAATAGTGAATTACAGCCAAATTCGTTTTTCACTATTGAAAGGCTACCTGCTCCCTTTTAGGCCAGATGGGCTGCTGGAATTATTACACTCTATAATCCCAGCAGGCTCAGGGGACATGGTAGAAATTAATGTTTAGTATGCCTGAACTCAGAATAATAAAATACTTATTTTAGTAAAGTTTATTTTAATATCCTGGGTTTGCAAATGCTACTTTTAGAAAGTTAGCATTTGCTTGCCTAACCATTTCAGCCCGCCTCTGCAGTATGTGTATCTGACTGTCTGGGTTGTGTGAGTGACAGGGCTGGGGGATGACAGGTGGTGAATGCAAGGATTACACCTTAGTGGGAGGTAGGAGTGGCCCTTGACTCTTAATCTGGCTGTGCTCTGCCACCACAATGCTGGCTCCGCCCCCCTGGGGAGCGTCTAATGTGCCTGCCCTCACACTGAATGCAGAAGCCAGAAGTACCCCCAACAAGTGCTCAGAGGCTGAGAGCAGTTATGCAAAGGCCCCCCTGGCCTGTGAGAACAAAATAAACTGTGTATAAAAGTAGGAGCCATGCTCCTTGTAAATTACAATCCTGTTTTACCACAAAGGACCTCTACCCGACTAGAAGGAGAAGAGACGCTGGAAGGACTGGCCTGCTGCTTGCCTTGCTGAGAAAGGAGAGGAAAAGACTTGAGGAGAAAAGACTTTGCTGCTTTGTGCTCTAAACATTCTCCAAGGGCTTGATTGAGCTTGCCCCCTGAGCTGAACCCCAGGACCAGTGGGTTCATTGTGCCTTCGCTCGCTTTTATTTGGCCGTGTGCTTCCCTGCTGGAGCTGAGACCTTGTGCCCCTTCGCCCCCTCCTAGGGCCGTGACACCCAGGAGCCTGGCAGCCCGTGTCCTGTGAGAGCCTTGCTCTTCCTTGAGTCACTCTCTTCTCCGTGGACCTGGCCGCCTGCTCCCCTGTTGCCGCCTGCTACTGGAGCGCGTTGTGTGCTCCCTCTCGCCCCTCCCGCAGGAATCTCTCATCAGAAGGTGATTTACGCCTCGGGCAGCCGCTGTACGTCTCCAGCACACCCGGCCGCCTCGCTTCGCCCTTTGCCCTGAGGAGAGGCCGTGCCGCCCCCCTGAAGTGCCCCCAGTACGTGTGGTACTGCCAGAGCCGGGCCGCACCTGCCTCCTGAAGCCGCCGCCGCCGCCTAGAAGTCCGGAGGTGCCCCCGCCGCGCACTAGAAGAGTGCGGGCCGTCCCTGCTTCCCTGGGACATCAAGATAAGGAACCGTCTCGTCATCGGGCTCGGGGCCCGCAACGCCTTCCTTCCCCGTCTCTGGCTGCCAGCGCACTAAGGTACTGTGAATATCCCCCGCGGTGCGAGCCGCTCGTCTAACCAGACTCGCACCGCGCTGTGTGTCCCTGCAGCCCCCCCCTCTCGTGAGCGCCGCTCTGGGTGGCAGAAGAGCAGCAGTGCGAGCCGTCCTGCTCGAGCCTCACGCCGCTCTGTGCCCTCTGGCCCCCCTGGGCAGTTCCGAAGCCGGCGCGCCCCTCAGTGCGAGTCCCGCATAGTTGGTGGGACCCGTACGTGTCACCAGACCCGACAGTACCGAACGCGCCTCACGCGGGAAGCTTGGGCAGGTCGGGCTCGTAGCTCGAGTCACAGCGGGCCGGAAGTACTGAGCAGGCCCTGGGTTATCCTAAAAGAAGGGGGAAGGCGTGAAGATACCCCCCAAGTGCCCCCAGAGACTAAGAGAACTATTGAACTGGAGAGAAAAGCAGTTTGAAGTGAATAAAATACCGGAAGATCCACATTTGAACTGTAACATAAGAAGCTTGCCTATTTACAATCTGTGGTGCTAAGAAAAACGTTATTTGGTCTTGTGAAAAAGCCTGATCTAAGACATACATCTATTTTTACATAAATATTCGTATTTTTATATATTCACAGCCTGGTGTCCATTTGTGGGGGGATTGGTATATTTTACTGTGTGTGTGATTACAAATGCTTAACTAACTAACGCCTGAAGAATAGCCTTGGCTGCTCACGCCACGCGCCTAGAGGGTGAGCAAGGGTAATTCTAAGGGATCATCCTTTGCCCTGACTTAGAGGAGAGGGTCCCTGCTTGTCACAAGTACCTACTTGCGCCAACCAGAGACCCCCAATTCTAACAGTCATATGCGCCCACCTGCCTCCCTGGGGAAAAACAATCTAACAATGGAGTCGTTGCCCATGCGTACTATCACCGAATCACCCACCTCGTGACTGGAAAGACTTCTTCTAAGAAAAACAAAGTGCAAACATCCGGGCCCAACACTAGATGTTGATCTATGCACAGCACATGACTCTACAGCTCGATATGCCAAAAACAGATGCATACTGGGGTAGTAGCATTTTCCTTATGAGAATTCCTGGTCTACTCTTGAATAATGAGCTTTATTTCCAAATTATTTTATCTAGTGTTATGCAATCTATCTGTACATTGATTTCTATTTTTATGCTGTTTTTAGTCTAGGCTGTATCTTGCGCTTTATAAGATCTTTGTGATCAGAAATAAAGTTATTTGATTACCATAAACAGCCGCCATGGGGCAAACAACGATATTAACGGATGTAGTAGCCTTTTGAGTCCAATGTTCTCATGAACAATGTTTGTGAAACCACTGCTTGCTGCTTGCTGCAGGCAAGGGAAGTCCTTGCCCCCAATTCTCCCTGTGTAACAATAAGAGACTATAACTAGTAATGTACACGTGTTCTCAACAGTTTAAGTCTATAGACGGTTCAAGTACCACTATCTTCATCGAGTCTTCACTTATCTGCGTAACAGGTACGCGTCTGTTAAGGAAGTGCTCCTCATTCCTGTGCTCAGCATTCCTTTACATTATCTAAGCAACAAGAGCAAACTCAAATGTCCACATGAACATGGGTGTCAATTGTAAAACTTGGAACAAGTGCTCACATGGAACTCATTTTCAAAACCTCAATATAAAACCTCAATATAATAGTGCAGGAATTTCTGTATAGACTTATTCTAGTCGAGAACAGTTAGGTTTTGTACGGATAAAGGTCTATCTACAGTTAATATTTAAGGCGAAACAACCAGTATTTTATAGTTGAATTTGATTCTGCTGAATCAAAATGTATTTCTTTAGAAATGGCAAATTCATGATAGAAAAATCATGCAGAGCTGCTGTCATAGAAAGTCTGGGAGGCCTGTCAGTGTAACAGTCCTGCAAAGCTATTACGTTTTTGTAAATGGCAACTAAAGAACTAGATAAATCACAAGAATCAACGTGAGTGGCCCTCACAAGAAAGACTGACTGAACCTCACCTTTTCATGCACTAATTTTTGATCGTTTCTCAACGAAATATCCTAGCACTTTAATACTGCACTGATTATAAACATAACATTTCTTATTTTAAATGTTAACGGGGATTGCGTAATGACAACAGTGTTTTTTTACCTCTCTGCATCTTTCAAATCATTGCTTTTAATTACTGTGTATAACGTGTTTTTACAATCTTTTATGATTTGTTTTACGAAATCAAATAAAAGATACAAAAATCCAACACTCAGGTGAGGTAAGATATAAGAATTGTGTGTGGGAAATTAAACCGTGGGGGATGAGTAATTGGACAGAAGACCTTTAGTCCTTACCAGTACCTGGGCGATAAGCCTGCCAGATGCTTGTTATAAAGGCGGGGGCATTTAGTTCAACCTTACGTGGTATCCTCTGTTCAGAAGAGGAGGGGGCATTAGAATAAGGTGTTTTAATAAACTGTCAGGTGAAAGATGTTGGATATAAAAAGGTTCATATTGTATGGTAGTAAGATAAAGCCTTACCGGGTGGCCTACCGGTAACAGAATCACCTAGGTGGGAAATTGACAGTGCTCAGGTCTTCTGAGCTGGAAGATAAAGATGCTGCAGTGAAGCCATGTTGTGTCCTCGAGGCCAGGCATGCCGAAGGGTGTGTCGGTAGGCATGGCAAGACTGTGAACGGGATTCGGGAGGACCTGTATTTCTCACTCAGCACAATTAAATTAAACAGATCACTAATGTATTATTATCAATATGATAAAATAAAACTGAGGGAGTCAAAAGTGTTAAAAAGGAAATTAGAAATAGAAAAGGCAGATTGAAGGAACGGGTCGCTGGGGATCGAACCCTGTGTTTTGAAGGGAATCCCCCCAATTCTAACATTGGACGCAGCGGTGAGGATTTGCGAATTTGCATTTGTGATTGACATACAATGAATTGCTGATCACCACATAGTGAGAGCAGACCTATAACGCAGCTACAGATTTCCAGTTTTTAATTTTGTTGAGACATCTACCATTAGTGCAGCCATGCCTGGCTCACTACCTGCTGGAAGAGCACCCTCTGTGATTTCTGGAATGGATGAGGTGGATTGGGAGAGACTGGAAGGTTACACCATGGAGCAATTGAGAGGCTACAGTGTGAAGTTCAGAGTCCCCCATCGTGGATTCAGGAAGAAGAACCAGTACCTCAAGGCGCTGAGAGCCTGGAAGGAGTCAAGAGAGCCACAGAATGCAGTGGATATCATACCACCAGATGGCATTTTTGAGCCCAGCAGAGCCCTGTCCCCAGAGGAGCTGGCAGACAGGGCAGCAGAAAGGGCGCATGCAATGGAGATGGCAAAATTGGCTGGGCAAATGGAAATGGACAAGCAAAGATTGGCCATGGAGGCACAGCAACGCCAGCTGGACCATGACCTAAGAGTGAAGGAGTTGGAGCTGAGAGGTTCTGGAACGACTCCTTCTGGTGGCAGCACAACGCCAGTGCAGGTAGAGTCCAGGGTGTACATCCCCAAAGATGTAGTTAAGGAGTTCTTTAGGGGGGATGACATAGGACAGTGGTTTAGGGCATATGAGGTAGCCATGTCCTCCCACCGGGTCCCTGACAAGGATTGGGGAGCGGGGTTGTGGGGGAAGTTCCTAAGCGAAGGGCGAGATACCCTGCTAGATTTGCCCACTGAAGAACAGCAGTCTTATCCCCACCTGAAAGAGGCCTTAATGACCAGGTATGGGCTTACCCCTGAAATGTATAGTCAGAAGTTTAGGGAATGTACAAAGCGTCCTGGGAGTACATATGTGGAGTATGTGACTTTTTTTGCAGAGCACTGGATGGTTGGGTGAAGGGTAACAAGGTGAATGATTTTCAAAGTCTCTTTGATTTAATTGCATGGGAGCACTTGTCTGATAACTGTTTTCCTGAGTTACGCCAGCACCTGATTGATAGCAAGCTGTCCAACCCGAGGAAGCTTGCTGAGGAGGCGGACCGCTGGCTCAGCACCAGGGTCCACAAGGGTTCAGTGGGAGACTCCGCCAAGGGTGGGCAGGGTCCCCAGCAGAAGAGTGGGGGGGACAGGGGTAAACAGAAAGGGTTTCCTAAAGGCCCCCAAAGTAATCCCCAAGGGAACCAGCAGAGAGGTTCTCAGCCACCCCCACCCCCAAAGCAGAATGGGGCCCGAGAGGTAGGCCTGTTCAAAAGGGGCCCTTCAATTGTTTCAGATGTGGTGACCCGGGGCACATAGCCAGTGACCCCAAGTGTCGCCTATTTGGAAAACCCGCACCCACTGGTGCTCCCCCCGCCAAGTGACTAGTGTTCACTTAGGAGAAGAAGTAATGGTCCCAGGGGGTGGAGATCCTGTTCAGATGACCCTAGTCTCACTAGGAGACAGTGAGATGGTCCCTACAAACTACCTGCCCAACAACACTAAGAAATATGGGCAGGTGGTGACCATCAATGGTAAGAAAGCTGAGGCTCTTAGAGACACAGGAGCCAGTGTGACTGCAGTGAGGCATCACCTGGTGTCTCAAGAGCAGGTTGTACCCCATGCCTACTGTAGGGTTATCAATGCTGATAATTCAGAGAGTCAGTGTCCGATGGCTCAAGTTCCCTTCGAGTGGGGGGGGGGGTCTCTGGTTCTCTGCAGGTCTGTGTGAGGAAAGCCATGCCTGTGGACTGTTTGCTAGGGAATGACTTGGAAGACTCCCCTTGGGAAAAGGTGGAGAAGACGACTCACCTGAACATGGTGGGTCTGCCTGACTGGGCGTGCGTGACCACCCGGTCAATGGCAGCCAGTAGGGGTGATCAAGAGGTCCTGGGGCCTGAAGGAGAGGCCCAGGAACCGGTCTTAGAGAGGAGGCGCAGGGGGCGCGGGAAACCGGCCCCTGTTGTTCCCACGGTCCAGGAGGAAGCAGACCCGGAGGGGGATGCCCTGGAGCCTACTGGGGAACAGATTGCTGAACTGGGGGACCTGCCTGAGCTGACCCATTGGCAGCAAGAAGGAGGCCCCTCCAGGGAGGAATTCTGCAGGGAGCAGAAAGAATGCCCTTCTCTCGTGGGTATGCGGCAGCAGGCTGCAGACCAGGCCAATGGTGTTCAGGCCAAAACACATTATGTGTACTGGGAGAATGACCTCCTGTATTCAGAGCCTAAGGCTGCTGAACCTGGGTCAGCCCGTGTGCTGGTGGTACCCCAGAAGTTCAGAGC
Source organism: Lissotriton vulgaris (assembly GCF_964263255.1). Classification (NCBI taxonomy): domain Eukaryota; kingdom Metazoa; phylum Chordata; class Amphibia; order Caudata; family Salamandridae; genus Lissotriton; species Lissotriton vulgaris. The sequence goes on from NW_028255235.1 coordinate 180,307, forward strand.
CTTCCTACTGGGGCTGGCTCATGATGTGCCGTTAGCAGGACATTTGGGGATGGACAAGACCTATGACAGGCTTGTCACCCACTTTTACTGGCCCCAAATGCACAAGAGCTCAGATGCTCATTGTAGATCCTGTCAAACTTGCCAGGCAAGTGGGAAGTGCGGAGGGAAGAACAAGGCTCCCCTCCAACCATTCCCTGTCGTCAGTACGCCATTCCAACGAGTGGGCATTGACATTGTTGGGCCTCTGGACCCCAAGACAGCCATGGGCAACAGGTTCATCCTTGTCTTGGTGGACCATGCCACCCTGTACCCTGAAGCCATCCCTCTGAGGACAGTGACGGCCCCCGTGGTGGGACGTGCACTGATGGGAATTTTCTCACAAGTGGGATTCCCTCTAGAGGTGGTAAGTGACAGGGGGACCAACTTCATATCCAAATATATGAAGTCCCTTTGGCAAGAGTGTGGTGTAACATACAAGTTCACCACCCCTTACCATCCCCAAGGAAACGGGTTGGTTGAGAGATTCAACCGAACCCTGAAGGGCATGATCATGGGCCTGGAAGGTCCAATGAGGCGTAAGTGGGACATCCTCTTGCCATGCCTGCTCTTTGCATACCGTGAGGTACCACAGAAGTCCCTAGGGTTCAGCCCCTTTGAACTGCTGTATGGTCACCCCGTGAGAGGACCTCTGAGTTTGGTAAAGGAAGGCTGGGAGCAATCTCCCAGGAAACCTCCCCAGAATGTATACAGTTACATGCTGGCCTTCAGAAACCAGACCAGGCGCTTCAGACAACTTGCTGAGGCAAATCTGGAAGCCAGCCAGGAAGAGATGAAGCGGAGGTACGACCAGAATGCCACTCTGGTAGAGCTTCAGCCTGGACAAGAGGTGTGGGTCTTGGCCCCAGTGGAGCCTTGTGCACTTCAGGATAAGTGGACAGGTCCATTTGAGGTTGTGGAGCGCAAGAGTCCGGTAACCTACTTGGTGGACATGCAGTCTCCCAGGAACCCTTTGAGGGTCCTACATGTTAACCGCCTTAAGCCCCACTTGGAGAGGTCCGAAGTGGGCATGTTGTTGGCAACTGATGATGGGATGGAGGAGGAGACTGAGCCTCTTCCTGACCTTTTAGTAGCCTCTGAGAAAGATGGGTCAGTGGATGGAGTTAACCTCTCACCCACCCTGACGCCCGAGCAACAGGAAGACTGCCGCCAATTGCTGGGGCAGTTTCCAGATTTGTTCTCCCTGGTTCCTGGTGTCACAGATTGGTGCGTCCATGATGTGGACACAGGAGATAGCTTACCTGTGAAGCATAAGGCTTACAGAGTGGCTGACAGGGTCAGGGCCTGCATCAAGGAGGAGGTCTCCAAGATGCTTGCTCTTAGGGTGGTTGAGTCCTCCAGCAGTCCTTGGTCCAGCCCCGTGGTCTTGGTCCCATAGGCTGCTGCGCCGGGAGCCACACCTGAACTCCGGTTCTGTGTGGACTACAGAGGACTCAATTCAGTCACCAAGACTGACGCGCACCCTATCCTCAGAGCTGATGAGCTCATTGATCGGCTAGGGGCTGCCCGGTTCCTCAGCACGTTTGATTTAACGTCTGGGTACTGGCAGATCGCCTTGACCGATGGGGCAAAGGAGAGGTCCGCATTCTCTACACCAGATGGGCATTTCCAGTTCCGGGTCATGCCATTTGGAATGAAGAATGCCCCTGCCACCTTTCAAAGGTTGGTCAACCAGGTGTTGGTTGGGCTGGATGAGTTCAGTGCCGCCTACCTGGATGTCATCGCGGTGTTCAGCGGTACCTGGCCAGAACACCTGCGACACCTCTGGGAAGTGTTGACGGCGCTGCGCAGAGCAGGCCTCACAATCAAGGCAAGCAAGTGCCAGATTGGGCAGGGTTCAGTGGTGTACTTGGGACACCAAGTGGGGAGTGGCAAGGTGGCACCCTTGCAACCCAAAATTGAGACCATCCTGGCTTGGGAACCCCCCAAGACCCAGACTGCAGTGAGAGCCTTCCTGGGGCTCACTGGGTACTACAGGAGGTTTGTCAAGGGCTATGGCACTATTGTGACCCCCTTGACAGAGCTGACTTCTAAGAAGCAGCCCAGGAATGTGATTTGGACTGACACCTGTCAGAAGGCTTTTGACACCCTGAAGACTGCCATGTGCACGGCGCCCGTGCTCCTGGCGCCTGATTTCTCCAAGGAATTTCTAGTGCAAACAGACGCTTCAGAGCATGGTGTAGGGGCTGTTCTCTCACAGATGTCTGAGGAGGGCTGGGACCACCCTGTGGCGTTCATCAGTAGGAGGTTACTTCCACGGGAAAGTAGGTGGAGTGCAATAGAGCGAGAAGCATTTGCTGTGGTCTGGGCGCTGAAGAAGCTAAGACCCTACTTGTTTGGGTCTCACTTCCGGGTTCAGACAGACCACAGGCCCCTCAGATGGTTGATGCAAATGAGGGGTGAGAACCCAAAACTGTTGAGGTGGTCCATCTCCCTACTGGGTATGGACTTCACGGTGGAACATCGCCCTGGCACAGATCACGCCAATGCTGACGGTCTGTCCAGGTTTTTCCGCCTTAGTGATGAGGAACTCCCTGGGGAAGGGTAGTTCTCCCCACATTTCAGCTGGAGGGGACGCGTGTTAGACCTGGCACCTTGGCGTGAGTTTCCCTTCCTCTTTTTTGCTGATGTGCCTCAGATGTTTTGCTGGTGTCCGCTGCTCAGGGCACTGCGCCACGGCCAATCCGTGCCGCAGTGCAAGTGCTCCCTATGAAAAGTGTAACTGTGTTTGGTATACCTGATTGGTTCATTGGATTTACTGTCAGTCCCCAGTAAAGTGCACCAGGAGTGCCAGGGCTTGTAAATACCAATACTGCTAGTGGGCCTGCAGCGCTGGTTGCGCCACCCACAGAAGCAGCCTTGTAAAATGTGTCTAGGATCTGCCATTGCAGAACCTGCGTGCAGCCTGGTACTGTCATGCTGGCTGGGCAAGTGCACACACTTGCCAGCCCCTAAACCTTCCCTTAACTTCATATTAGTCACCCCTATGGTAGGCCCTAGGGCAGGGTGCATTGTAAGTGTAAGGTAGGACAAGCCCTGATGTGTGTGGCATGTCCTAATAGTGAATTACAGCCAAATTCGTTTTTCACTATTGAAAGGCTACCTGCTCCCTTTTAGGCCAGATGGGCTGCTGGAATTATTACACTCTATAATCCCAGCAGGCTCAGGGGACATGGTAGAAATTAATGTTTAGTATGCCTGAACTCAGAATAATAAAATACTTATTTTAGTAAAGTTTATTTTAATATCCTGGGTTTGCAAATGCTACTTTTAGAAAGTTAGCATTTGCTTGCCTAACCATTTCAGCCCGCCTCTGCAGTATGTGTATCTGACTGTCTGGGTTGTGTGAGTGACAGGGCTGGGGGATGACAGGTGGTGAATGCAAGGATTACACCTTAGTGGGAGGTAGGAGTGGCCCTTGACTCTTAATCTGGCTGTGCTCTGCCACCACAATGCTGGCTCCGCCCCCCTGGGGAGCGTCTAATGTGCCTGCCCTCACACTGAATGCAGAAGCCAGAAGTACCCCCAACAAGTGCTCAGAGGCTGAGAGCAGTTATGCAAAGGCCCCCCTGGCCTGTGAGAACAAAATAAACTGTGTATAAAAGTAGGAGCCATGCTCCTTGTAAATTACAATCCTGTTTTACCACAAAGGACCTCTACCCGACTAGAAGGAGAAGAGACGCTGGAAGGACTGGCCTGCTGCTTGCCTTGCTGAGAAAGGAGAGGAAAAGACTTGAGGAGAAAAGACTTTGCTGCTTTGTGCTCTAAACATTCTCCAAGGGCTTGATTGAGCTTGCCCCCTGAGCTGAACCCCAGGACCAGTGGGTTCATTGTGCCTTCGCTCGCTTTTATTTGGCCGTGTGCTTCCCTGCTGGAGCTGAGACCTTGTGCCCCTTCGCCCCCTCCTAGGGCCGTGACACCCAGGAGCCTGGCAGCCCGTGTCCTGTGAGAGCCTTGCTCTTCCTTGAGTCACTCTCTTCTCCGTGGACCTGGCCGCCTGCTCCCCTGTTGCCGCCTGCTACTGGAGCGCGTTGTGTGCTCCCTCTCGCCCCTCCCGCAGGAATCTCTCATCAGAAGGTGATTTACGCCTCGGGCAGCCGCTGTACGTCTCCAGCACACCCGGCCGCCTCGCTTCGCCCTTTGCCCTGAGGAGAGGCCGTGCCGCCCCCCTGAAGTGCCCCCAGTACGTGTGGTACTGCCAGAGCCGGGCCGCACCTGCCTCCTGAAGCCGCCGCCGCCGCCTAGAAGTCCGGAGGTGCCCCCGCCGCGCACTAGAAGAGTGCGGGCCGTCCCTGCTTCCCTGGGACATCAAGATAAGGAACCGTCTCGTCATCGGGCTCGGGGCCCGCAACGCCTTCCTTCCCCGTCTCTGGCTGCCAGCGCACTAAGGTACTGTGAATATCCCCCGCGGTGCGAGCCGCTCGTCTAACCAGACTCGCACCGCGCTGTGTGTCCCTGCAGCCCCCCCCTCTCGTGAGCGCCGCTCTGGGTGGCAGAAGAGCAGCAGTGCGAGCCGTCCTGCTCGAGCCTCACGCCGCTCTGTGCCCTCTGGCCCCCCTGGGCAGTTCCGAAGCCGGCGCGCCCCTCAGTGCGAGTCCCGCATAGTTGGTGGGACCCGTACGTGTCACCAGACCCGACAGTACCGAACGCGCCTCACGCGGGAAGCTTGGGCAGGTCGGGCTCGTAGCTCGAGTCACAGCGGGCCGGAAGTACTGAGCAGGCCCTGGGTTATCCTAAAAGAAGGGGGAAGGCGTGAAGATACCCCCCAAGTGCCCCCAGAGACTAAGAGAACTATTGAACTGGAGAGAAAAGCAGTTTGAAGTGAATAAAATACCGGAAGATCCACATTTGAACTGTAACATAAGAAGCTTGCCTATTTACAATCTGTGGTGCTAAGAAAAACGTTATTTGGTCTTGTGAAAAAGCCTGATCTAAGACATACATCTATTTTTACATAAATATTCGTATTTTTATATATTCACAGCCTGGTGTCCATTTGTGGGGGGATTGGTATATTTTACTGTGTGTGTGATTACAAATGCTTAACTAACTAACGCCTGAAGAATAGCCTTGGCTGCTCACGCCACGCGCCTAGAGGGTGAGCAAGGGTAATTCTAAGGGATCATCCTTTGCCCTGACTTAGAGGAGAGGGTCCCTGCTTGTCACAAGTACCTACTTGCGCCAACCAGAGACCCCCAATTCTAACAGTCATATGCGCCCACCTGCCTCCCTGGGGAAAAACAATCTAACAATGGAGTCGTTGCCCATGCGTACTATCACCGAATCACCCACCTCGTGACTGGAAAGACTTCTTCTAAGAAAAACAAAGTGCAAACATCCGGGCCCAACACTAGATGTTGATCT